>NC_142147.1:36590000-36697500 GCF_024610735.1 Ursus americanus
ACTGTAGCTTTAGATGTAGTTTTTGGAAGAAAGAATGAAGATAATCTAAGCATTTTCAGCCATTCATTTTATGTTGCCTGCAGTGGCGTTCCGGACACAGGTGGTTTCCCAGGCTCACCTAATAGCCTTCTCTTGCCAAGGATGGGTTTATGTGTTTGGGTTTACTTCAGTAAAGGCAGTGAGTGAGTGGTTCCCCTGTCAGTTGTAAAGTGTTACAGGAGTGAAATTTTTAAAAGTGTTAAAGAAATGGTTTATAATTTGCTACTTTAGAAAACTGTTACTTAAAACAGTCATTTTGATTTTTTAAAGTCCATATTTTTAACTCTGAACTTATTGGTTGAAATAGAGATAATTTTAGAAGCCATATTCTAGCTATAGTATCTCTACTAATACGGCATAAAAATTAATATCAAGTGGCTTTTGAAGGTGAAATGAAGGAGACATACATTAGTTAAAGAACAGAAAGATAAGTTATAATTTTTGTTTGTGGCGACCAGTGAAAGATTTCTGTATTTTACAGGTATGAAATATGAAACTTGTTGATACTCCTTTATCAGTGATAGTTACAGAGAATAATAGGCCAAGAAACATAATTTTGATTTTTTTTTTAAAGATTTTATTTATTTATTTGACAAAGAGAGACAGCCAGCGAGAGAGGGAACACAAGCAGGGGGAGTGGGAGAGGAAGAAGCAGGCTCCCAGCCGAGGAGCCCGATGTGGGGCTCAATCCCAGACCGCTGGGTCACGCCCTTAGCCAAAGGCAGACGCTTAACGACTGAGCTACCCAGGCGCCCCAAATTTTGATATTTTCAGATTTAGGAAACGGTGTTCTACTTTTGAATATATGTTGGAGGTCATCTGTTAACCATATCTCATAACAGTGTTTTAGACTTCTTCCCATTGCCTTCTTCAAAGCTATAATTTGCTTTAAGTCCATTTTTTTCAAATGAAAAGCAAATGGATTTGAGTTCAGATTTTCTTTATCTCCTGCCCTCACATGAGGATTACAAATAAGATAAAGCAATTTAAAAAGTAGAAATGTTCATATATAAAATTATAGTCCAACTTTGTAGGGATTAGCCTCCACAGATCCCTCCTAGGGTATTCATGCCTGGCAGTGCCTTAAAGTTGAAAGTACCTTGTGACAAGGCTTTGACTGTGTTACTTTAGTAACTAAATTCCCTTGAGTAAGGGTGGAAGATGTGTTTTATTTGTGTTGAATTTTGTGTTGTAACTAGGGTACCTTGTGACCATTTCTACTTAACGCATTTTTGAAGCTCTCAGGCAGCTCTTCATGGTCTTTAATGTGCTTATGAATCCTCTTGGGCTCTTGTTAAAACTCAAGATTGTGATTTAGCAGATCTGGGGTGGCCCTGAGAGTCAATACTTCTGAAATGTTCTGCAGGGATGCCAGTGTTGCTGGTCCTTGGACCACACTTTGAGCAGCAAGATTATGAGATAGATACATCCTTGGAGTTGTCCTTGCTTACCTTTAAAACCGTGCCTCCCTCTGTCTCCACATCCCCTCTCCTCAGAAGAAAGTCTCATTAAGTCTCTGTTTATGCCTTTTTAAAGTTGGCTATTAACAGCCATGTCTTTACTTTTTTTTTTCTTTTTTAAATAGCAAAACACCGAATTGCTCATACACCTCACTCCAAACCAAAAACTTCAGATATTTTTGAAGCAGATTTTGCAAATGATGTAAAATCCAAGGATTTGCTTGCTGATAAGGAACTGTGGGCTCGACTTGAAGAACTAGAGAGACAGGAAGAATTGCTGGGTGAACTTGATAGGTACCTAATGACGAATTATCTTTCCAAGAAAATTTGTTTCTAAACACATTTCCTTCTTAATCTCTTTCCTCATTAATAAAACAACACATGCTCATTGAAGAAAATACAGAAAAGCATAATATATTAAAATATCAGTCTCACCACTCTAAAATAAGTATTAATTGTTTGGAATATTTTCTTTTAGGGCTGTGCATTCATGTACATGCCCATGCATATATGTGTGTGCACAGAAATACTTAAAATCAGTATTCCTATTTTTTTAATTATAAGGTTTCAGCCATATTTTATATAATGAAGTCCTAAGATAGATAGTTGACTTATAATAATTATGAATGTTTTATGTATTACATTTTAAATGAAATATTCTTATACTCTACTCAGGATAATGCTGTATATTTCAATGACTTGTTAAAAAGAAAAACTTGATCTGGATTTGTTACTGTAAAATGTTTATCCTTGCTTTCCTTTGCAAACTTTTCTGTTCATTGAGCAGGAAATTTGTAATCTGGTCAGGTAGTTATATATATGAAAACTTTTCCAAACTGCTATTTGAAATACACATTAGCACTCACTTGGAATTGTCAAAATGCTCAGTGAAATCTGTTTCTTCAGAAGTTCCTATATTATTTTGCTTAAATGATGTACCATATGCAGTAATTAGTTTCTGTGAAAAATAGGACATGAAGCACAAAGGATATGTATTTTTTTCTACCATTTCACCCATAAATTCTTAGGTCTTTTTGATTAACTGATACTATTTCATTTTTTTTAGCTCAGTCTTGAATCTTGTTATTTTCTTGGTCATGATTCTCTTTCTATTTTTGCATGACGTTATTTCAGTTCTATTGCATTTTTGGTTTTGTTATTTTTGTAAGGTCTTCAAATCCTTTGTAGAAATGAAGCATTAAAAATGTACGTGTGTGTGTATAAATATAATTATATTCATGTGTGTACATATAAGTCCTTCATTTCTTAAAATTATAATAATACATGCTTGTAAAGTATTCCAAATATAGAAGTAGGACATAAGAATGTGTTAATGTTCTGGGGCTTTAATTTCTGGTCTTTAAATAGAGAAACACTCTCTGTATTTCTTACAAATCTCTTGATTGTATTATTTATATTGTATTGTGTGTGGCCATGTCCTCTTGCAAAGATTAAAAAAATCATCTATATTCTACTTAGTGTTTGAGTAACTACAACCTACAGAGTTAGCATAGGGGTTTTTTGTTAATTTATTTCAAAACATTTTTATAGACTTAGAATTCTAGTTAAAAATATATCTTATTCAATCTTAATTTTTACCCATTGAAATGAACTGAGAATTAGAATATGGAAAATTTTGATGTGTTTGTTTGATCTTGTTAATTTTCTTTTTCTTTACTAGTAAGCCTGATACTCTGATTGCAAATGGAGAGGATACGACGTCTTCTGAAGAAGAAAAGGAAGATCAGAATATAAATGTGCACGTGATGCATCAAGTAACAGACTCTGTTGCTTCCAGCAGCTGTTACAAGGATGTTACACATTCAGAACTGTTCAGTGGTCAGATGAATGGCATTCATTCAGTGAACGGTTCAAATCCTTACCACAGTAATGAAGACGAGGAGGAAGAGGAGGAGGAGGATGGTGGCGATAATGAAAATGAAAATGACCATGATGCTTTAGGGGTTGGAGATTATTCTATACCAACAATATATTTTTCTCATACTGTCGAACCTAAGAGGGTTTGTATACTTTTGACTATTAATTTTGCATGTAATTTAAATATTCAGTATCATCTATAATACTCTTTAAAAGAACAGTGTCAGCAGTGATTAATATTGTTGATAGTGCCTAGCAAGAAAACCATCTTTGCCTCTCATTCTGGCCAATTTTCTAAAAAGAAGAAGCGGGTGCCAGCTGCGAGGGGAGTCTAAAGTTGAAATAGTTGGTTTTGGTCGATTGTTCTCTGAAGCCACAATAGAATTTGAATTTTTTGGGGTCTGGAAAGGAATCAGATTTGAGTAGCAACTACCGTAACCCACCTGTCCTTCATGCAGAGAGTTTTCTTATGAATTCTAGAGTTAATTATACTGTGGGTGTTGTGGTGTACTTGGGATGTTAAAGTGACTGCTTTAGTTACATTTTTAATTATGCCGGGTTATTATTTTCTGTGTGGGCACAACATGAATGGGAGCGCATGAGCAAAGTGGAAAAATTTAGGAGGAAGTAAAAAGTAGCTCCTTTTCTGATAAAGTAAATATAAACATCTGTGGATAATCATGACTTTAGAATTTGGGCATTTTAGAGCTGGGGGTTACTATAGAGATCTTCTAATGCGGGGTTTTTAAGCGTTTCTCTAGTATCAAGACTTTTTATTCCCTTCGTACTTACTGTAGAATCCCCGTATCTAAAATAGATCAAAACAGGTTGGTTCTGATTGGAGGAAAGCTAGACTACCTTAAACCCATTCCCTTGCTGCGCAGTGCTACTCTGAGGAGCAACTGGGAATTCATCTTTCTAATTCATCTTTCTCAAGACAGCTTAAGGCCTAGAAGTCCATAGAGCTGGCTAGTAATAAAACAGAAAGTCCTTTGTGTCAGTGTAGTGCTCTTTGTACCACAAGGTACCTCTGCAGGGATTGCCTACAGCAGAGTTAAGGGTCTGTGGTATCAGTCTTAAGTATCCGTGATTATTATTTAGTGAAACATGTTTAAAACATATTTGATATTTCTTAGGTCCCTTATATTATCTCTGCTCTAATATGAAGTGAAGTATTTTTTTTTCTATTTTAATACTTCAGACTAAAGGGAGCATCTTGTGAATTCTTTGGAAAAAATTGACCTAATAACCAGAAAAAAAGTTTATGATTCTTATTTCAGGCTTTAAACTTTTTCTTCCTTGCATGTCGATAAAACAAGAAGACAAACTATTTTTAGGAATGCTGTGAGGAAGAGCAGTGGAAAGTGCAGTATAAATGCTGAGTAGGGAAAGAATAATATGATAATCGTACAGGTTTTTTTTTTTAATTTTTAAATTCAATTTCTAAAAACCAGAGGTATTTAAAAATTCTGAATAGTTAAGTATTATCTAATATTGCTTTTGTGATTTAAATTTTATATTCTTACCAAATATTTATTTTGGTTAATTGTGCTCTTTGTTTTAAAATGCATGATTTAAGCCAACATTTTATGTCAAAGTAATGGGGTGATGTGAAAGCTTATAATAAATCAGTCATTTAGTTAAATGTAATTTGCTTTCAATACAATAATAAAGTCACTAAAGACTAGAATTGGTCATTAAAGAAGATATAATTTAATGCAGTAAAAGTATGTTAAGGTAAGGACTTTTTAATCCTAAAAATGCACATCATTTCAGTGTTAAAAAATTTAAACTGTCTCTTCTCTACTTACAGAGTTTATTTGTTTTAGTTTTGCCTTTGATTTAATTTTTCAAAAGGGTTGTTATTTTATGCTGTGAAATTTTTAGGTCCGAATAAATACCGGAAAAAATACCACTTTAAAATTCAGTGAAAAGAAAGAAGAAGCCAAACGTAAACGAAAGAACAGCTCTGGTGGTGGTCATTCTGCCCAAGAGCTGCCTACTATCAGGACTCCTGCTGACATTTACAGGTGAGTGGTGTTCACAGGCAGCCGAACGATCTGCTGCTCCCTTCCCCTCTTTTGTAACTGAACATTTATAGGAAAAGGTTGTAACACAGAAGGCTATCTGTCACTGCAAAGTGAGGTTTCTGATAGAGTTGGCGTAGTATTTCAAAGGCTCTCACAGGAGCTACTGAGCTACCATAGATTCCCCGTTCAAAGCAGTTGAAAAATGGCATGATCGTTCCCTTTTCCCCCTCTTTGCCAGTGCTTTTAAAACATTCCCAATCGATCTGGTCAACAAATGTTGTATGTTAACTTTAGAAATATAAGTTTGTTTCTAGTGGGCTGGAGAAGCGCTTTCCTGCCACAGCTGTGAAGATGCTTGGCACGTGTTTACCTTTTCACAAAGTAGGAGTTAAGTGTTGCTGTTCCAGTTTTTTGTTGTGTTGAAAAAGTTACCATTTGAAAATACCTACTGGTTTCATGACCCGTATTTGTAAAATAGTTAAAATTACTCAGTTGTCTTCTAAGTAGGCCTAAATTATATGTAGAATTTTGGCAAATCAGGTGTCACTCAGAACATGCTCATAAATAAAGTGCTCTATTTTATTAGGCCAAAAAAAAAAATCATGTTTTTAAGAATACAGAATACATCATTTGAAGCTAAAATTTATTTGGGTTGTGAAAATTTTAAATGCAACTTTGAAAAAACATTGTAGATTATTTTCTAGAAAAGATTTTTTAAAAAATCATTATAAATATCCTCTATTCATGAGTTTCCTAAAGTGGATATATATATTTTTGGATATTGTAGAGTTTTTGTTGATGTTGTGAATGGAGAATATGTCCCTCGTAAATCAATCCTGAAGTCTCGCAGCAGAGAGAACAGTGTTTGCAGTGATACCAGTGAAAGCAGTGCTGCCGACTTTGATGACAGACGGGGAGTTCTCAGGAGTATTAGCTGTGAAGAGGCCACTTGTAGTGACACCAGTGAGAGTATTTTGGAAGAGGAACAAGAAGAAAACCATCCCAAGAAACTTTTGCCCTTATCAGGATCACCTGAGGTGTGTGTCTATCTCTGGCTCTTTTATTTCATACAGTATCTTTCATCAGTTCTTGTGAGATTAAAAAGGTGGTGGTAGCTCCATTTCAGAAGGGCCTATTGTTCATTTCCCCGATTTCACATAGATAATTTTTGGAGTTGAAAAAATATTTCTTTAAAAGAGGCTCTCCTGGGGCGCCTGGGTGGTTCAGTCATGAAGCATCTGCCTTTAGCTCAGGGTGTGATCCCGGCGTTCTGGGATCGAGCCCATCATCGGGCTCCCTGCTCCACTGGGAGCAAGCTTCTTCCTCTCCCACTCCCCCTGCTTGTGTTCCCTCTCTTGCTGGCTGTCTCTCTCTGTCAAATAAATAAATAAAATCTTAAAAAAAAAAAAAAAAAAAAAAGAAGCTCTCCTCTGCTTTTTTAAAAATTATAGGTGCTATATCTCCCAGGTATGGATTATAAATTATTAATCTTATAATCTTTAAATTATTTTTTCTTATATATTTATTGAAGTTAATCAGCTGGTTAATGGTATTGTTTATCATATAGCTTCCTTAGTTTATACATCTATTTAATCTCAAAAGTCATGGAACCTGATTCATTCTAGGCTTGTTCTTTTTCAATAAATAATTTATAAAAAATTAATAGTCACTAGCAACATAAATGCAGGTCTTATAATCTTAACATAATTCAAGAAAGTTTTTGCAGGGGGAAAATATTGCCAATCTTCGAGTTTTATTTTTGTGAAGTAGGAATTTTAAAGTATCTCAGTTTGCATATATGTTACATTTTTGGCTAGAAGATCATTTAGCAGCTTATTTTAAATAAATTACCGCTAGACCAAACTGTAGTCATTTTATAATAGTTCAAGTAGATGACTGTACTTCTTTTTATGCTTTAGTTGAGTTAAAGAAAAAATATATATGGCAGATAATTATCTAAAGTCCTGTGTTTTGGCCTGTGGCAGTGACATATTTACTCTTAGAGGTTATGGAACCATTTTACAATTTAATGAAAGGTGTAGATCCTCTCCTCAGAAAAATGAGTGCACACATACCCATTCTTACCTACCACATTGCACACACTTGTGTGTGTGTGGTGGAGGGGTATTGGGAGATCCCAAAAGAAGAATTCCTTTCTTTGAAATAGGCCTATGTTACGGTTTCCATTATTCCCAGGCGTGATTTCTAAATTGTTTTTGTTTTGTTTTGTGGGTATTTCAAATTTCCAGTTTATAAGGTTCCCACTCACACCTGTATCAAAGTGATACACCCATTTGTGTATACATCAAATAGGTCTAAAAATATGTATGTTTATATATAAGTAAGCATATCTAAAACTATTGTTTGTACTAAATAGTAACTAAATGGTGATGATTGTACTAGATGTCACTGGGGACGGAGATCATTAGCATTTAGGGACAGTATATATGATCAGAACATTCTCCTCCCCTCCACACGATGCAATGATCTCAGTTGCCCTGGGAAGTGTCTCATTTAATAGTCTTCCACACTGTTAGAAAAACAGGTAATGGATGTGGACTTTTGCTGTTTTTGTTTTTGAAAATTAGGTATGTATCGTGGTATAGCCAGAGCTCAAGACTGGAACTTAGTTTTATTTCATTCTTACTAGCTTTGCATTTTGTATTGAACTGTTACCATTAGCATTCTAGATGCTGTACGTTTTTTTTTTAACATCAAACAAATAGTTCATGCAAATGGTAAGTACTTTGAAAGATGTCCTTTTCAGTATCTTTAAATACTGAAAGAATGTCTTTTTTTCCAAAGCCATTTTTAATATAATAAGGCTCAGTGCTTATCAAGATAAAATGGGAGTTTTGAGAAAGTAGACTTCGAGTTTCTTTTAAGAGCTTGCATTCCACCCAAGTTCTTGAAATACTGTGGGAAGGAAGGGACATTCTTGTTTTGTTTCTTTGGTGGGGCAAGGTGGAGGGGCATGGGTTTCGAAACTATTCAGGTGATACATTGTCTTAACTAAATTTGTGCTTGTGGTAGACAAAAGGGAATTAAAATATACATGGAAGTTAACATGTCAAATTTTACTTTGTAGGTCATGAGTTTTAAAAGATGAAAGGGGGATCCAAACACCATAAACTTTAAGAATAAAATCCGTATTAACTCCTTGGTTTTTATAGATCTTATTTATTTGTTTATTTGTTTATGTATTTATTTTTATTTATTTTAAAATATTTATTTGAGAGAGAGCGTGTGAGAGAGCACGGTGGGGGGGGGAAGTGGGGGAAGGGCAGAGGGAGAAGCAGACTCCCCGCTGAGCAGGGAGCCTGACCCTGGGGTCATGGCTTGAGCTGAAGGTAGACACTTAACTGACTGAGCCACCCAGGTGCCCCTTTATATAAAAAGATCTTTATGTGAAAAGATATATAAAGATATATCTTCGGTTATATTTCCAGCATTTTGTACACATTACTTTTTTTTAATTGAACATACAGTTAGCCAGATGAAGTCCAGCAGACATCCAGTTGAAATTAAACAATCATTTTTTGTGTGTGGAACATCTGATTTTCATTATTGAATTAATTATGGTAAATTTTGAGACTGATGCTTGTCTCCACTAGTATCAGCACTTAATTTTTCAGTTTACACTGATCTCTTAAATAAAATTGAGGCAAGAGTCAATAAAATTCTCAAGTAATTGCATAAATGAACACTATTTAAGAAATGTTACTACTGCTGAAAGTAAGCTATTGGCTCGCGGGCAGCATGGCCTCCATAGGATCGTTCATTCGTCAGCTCGTGTTTGACACCCTAGTAGCATGTTTTTTTGTTCAATACATTAGTTTTCACAGCATGGTCTGGACATAAATGGAATGTGTGAAAGTTGAGGATGTTTTATGTACCCATTTTTGTTTAATCCCAGATAAAACATTTATTTTACATTTTGCTTTCTTAGATGTGGACTATAAAAATCTACTTCTGTTTGGTGGTGTAATTAAGATATATTTTAATAGTACTTGATTTCTCTGAACAATTTGTATTTTGCGTATTTATCCAAAAATCTTAACCGTTTACTTTTAACAGAAAGAAAGATCCAATTGGCAAGTACAGGATAAAGATTTTGTGGATATCTTACTTACATTCTGTTACCATAATCTGACTTTTGTCTTCTAGGCTTTTTCTGGAACTGTAATAGAAAAAGAATTTCTATCGCCCTCCTTAACACCACACCCAACCATGGTTCATCCTGTGCTACCTACCATTCCAGAACGAAAAGAAGTTCTGTCAGAAGTATCAGAAGAAACTACAAAGAGGGTTTCAAAGTTCAAAGCTGCCAGATTGCAGCAGAAAAACTAGGGCCTGCCTAGGCAACGGGAGTTTATATCCTGGAACCTAGTTTTACATTTCTTTACAGTCTATATAGCAAAATATGTTACGTGTCATTTGAAATAAGGCATCCAGAATTCATTTGGCAGCAAGATCTCTTACTGTTATCAGTGGTATTAAAAATCAAAGTAAATGTTTGAATACTTTAATATTCAGCTTGTTTTGTTAATTCTCTGAATACTGTCAATACTGTTGTCTAAGTTTTCTTATGATGCACTGGCAGTGTTTAGGATTATTTTTCAAAGAATACTGTTCATATGCATTGTTTTTGTGTTTTGAACTAAATACAGGCAGTTTTGTACCAGCTGTGAAGTTGTGCATACCATATGGACCATTTTAAGGAAACTTTTAAAATTTCAAATAGATTCAACAATTATATTACTTGCTTTAGCATTTTAAAGGCACTTTAAAAAAAATCTACTTCTTGTAGGTTTTGCAGCTAGGTGGCTATTTAAAAAAACTCTCCCCTTCAATGGTCATTCTATCATCTCTGAGGCAGAAAGCTACATGTACCCTATGGGAAAGTTTCTTTGATTGGAAGAATGGTATTTTGTAAAACTTTTTTTTTTTCAAGTAAAAATTTTATGAAACTTGGTCTCTAAAATATTGTGAACTTTATGATTCAGAATTGAATACAGAAACGTCTTTGATTCTTATATATGCTACCTGTACCACGCAGTGGTTCCTTGAATTCGTATAATTCCATAGGCAGTTCTTCTCCCTTGGTGTGTTCACTTTTAACTGGAATTATATTTTGGGAGAGAAGGAAAGGTTGTGTAGATGCTAAAAAAAATTCCCAGATTTTTTAAATAAATTTTATGTTTTAATTTTCCAACATTTTCATTCTCTAAGGCTACTTTCCTACTAGTAAATAATTGAAATAACATATTGACTGTTAGCAGAAGTCCTTAAAATAAAGAGAAATTTATTCTAACATTGAAAATTACACTGCAAGTGTTAATCATTAGCTTGATGCATGCTGAAATGTAGCTTTTAAAAAGCATTCTGCATTAGTACTAAAATAAGCCATCAATGCCAGTCCACCCTCTATTCATGGCTAAATATTTAAAGGTTATTTATAGCTTCTTTAATGAATTCTTGCTTAAACAAAGTGAAATTATGTCCTAGAAAAGTAGAAGCTATTTGTAACTAGAACAGCACAACTGTAAAAGTTTTATGAATATGTATTTTAATAATACGGGGGTGAGCCTGAATCTCCACGAGTTAATGGATAATTCAGAACAGAGGACTGATTTTGAAAGATAGCCTAAAAATGTAGAAGATTTGTTCCTTAGTAAATTTTAATCAACTGTGCATATATTTTTAGTTAAAACTGTTTTCTCTCAGCCCATCCCCCACAAAAATCAATGCAAACCCAGAGTACCGTCGCATACACCAGAAGAGTCCTGACTCCCAATTGCTATTCAAGTGAGCCCTGCTAGCTGTTGCCCCAGAAACAGACTTTATTGTGGGACTATTGTGATACTCTTTACGGGCATGTAATTTCAAGAGTACTGTCATTAAATAATTTTTCATAATTTGAGCCTGTTGTTGTTTATGTAGTTTATGTTTCTTCTTGCAAATAAGATGTTCCCTCATAGTGTAAGATGGTAGTAGAAGCAAAGAAAGTGTTCGGTAGCATTTTCTTATGTCCTGCTGAAGACCGGATGAAGTGGTGTGGCCCCATTTCATAGCTTCAGTCTTACAACAAAGTTTGAATTGTAATTTTACATTATAGCTTTATTTTTCATATTAAATCATGTTTCAATGGAATAAATGAAGCTGGTCATAAGTGTTCTCTTTTAAACCATTGTAAAACAGAATAGCAGAAGTTTTTTTGTATTTTGAACTGATTTTAGACTTACAGAAGAACTGCAACAGTACAGTTTCCATATACCTCTTCATTCAGCTTCCCCTGATACTGTAACATCTTGTATAACCGCAATGCAATGATCAAAACTGGAAAATTTATGCTGGTGCGATACTACTAACTGGCCTACAGTTCTTATGTGAATTTCACCAACTTTTTCACTAAGTGGTGTTTCTTCTGTTCTAGGATCCTATCTTGCATTTATTATAACTCCTTAGTCTCCTCCAGTCTGATAGTTTGTTGTTTGTTTCCTTTTGTGACTTTGACATACTGAAGAGTCCTGGTCAGATACTTTGTACAAAGGATGTTCCTCAAGTTGAGTTCCCTTGATGTACTCATGTAATTAGAATGAGGTTTTGCATTTTTGGCAAGAATACCACAGAGATGCATCATATCAAGAGGTTCCTATCAGAGATGCATTCTAATGTGTCTTTTCAAGAGGTCCAGAATTTTCAGTGTTAACCTTGATTACTTGGTTAAGGTGATGTCTGCTAGGTTTCTCCACTATAAAGTTACTATCTTTCCCTTTGTAGTTAATAAATACTTTTGAGGAGATACTTTGAGATTATGCTTTTTTTTCCTCCTCAAATTTAAGCCCACTAATTTTTGCATTCAGTGACAGATCTTGTTTGCAACAGTTACTGCTGTGGTATTTGCCTAATGGTGATTTTCTTGTTTTGGCTCTTTCTACCTGCCTACCTGCCTCTCTGCTCCCTTCTCCCTCCCTTCCTCCCTCCCCTCCCTTCCTTCCTCCTCCCCCCCCCCCCAGTGTAATCTAATGTGGTAAAGGGGCTCCTGTGAAGCTGTTTCAATGCTCCTATCAAAAATTAATTAGCTTTATTAGCATCAAGATGCCTGGGTACTTTATTTTTTTACATTTATCTCTTAGAATTCTTTTGTAATGAAAAGCTGTGCCATTCTCCTTCCTGCTGTTTGTTAATTTATTATTTATATCAGTATGAACTTGGATATTTATTTTATTCTATGGGTTAAGATCCAGTTACCCTTGTTTTGTTTGCTCAAATTGTTCCGTATTTGACCATGAGGAACTTCTTTGAGTTGGTTTGTGAATTCTGGCACAAATCTCCATATTTTTGTTTGAACATTTTGACTCCACAAAATGTACAGGCTTATCTTGTATTTTTCCTGCTCCAGCCTTCAAATCATCAGCCACTTCTCCAGGGAGCCCTTATTCCTTTTACTGGAGAAAGGTGTTTAAAAACCAACATTTCTCATGTGGGTGTGTGTATTGCCATTGTGGTGCCAACTGCTAGAAGGCCTTCCTCAGTAGATAGAGCTAGAAAATTATATATACTAACCAATGCATGTGTTTACATTTACTGATTTGTCTGTTTATATATATTAAAAAACATACAAGTTTATACTGACATTTCTGATTTTAATCTAATACCACAGGATTCGTTCCAGTTTTTCCTTATTTGTGACTTCTTTCTCCAACAGTGAGAAACCTGGCTCTTATTATCTACAATGTATTTGCCTACTTTTTAAAAAAAATCTATACACATAACAGTGGTTTCAGAGTGCTAATCCTTACCCCAGAGAAACACATGTATTAACTATAGTGCACTATTTATGTTCTTTTTTTTCTTTAGCTAAATACGAGTCAAGAAACTTTTCCAAAGTTGCTTAGGTTAGTTTTTTTTTTTTTTTTTCTTTCCCACTGCCTTCACTGTGATTGTGTCATTTGTAATACAGTTAGATTCATTTGTTATTATTTGTGTTCCATTTTGGGTTGTCCACATCCTTGTTGGTGTTAAGGTATAATTTGGTGGTAATGTGAAGGGTGTGTGAACATCAATGAGCTGCTAACAGTTACAGCTCTGCAAAAAGGTAAACATGGAGAAGTGGCACACCCCCTTCCTGGTACCCCATGTCCTTGCCCATCTTCTTTCTGTCACTTCTCCACCTCTATATATGTGTATAACCAATCTCTCTTTTCTCATTTCTTTTCTTTTCTTTTCTTTTCTTTCTTTTTTTTTTTTTTTTTGGATTTCTTTAGCACAAATACATCCATATGTATTTTCTTATTCCTTCCTTTCTGGCATGAGGATGATAGGTATAACTTCTCCATTGCACTTTGATTTTTTTTTTTTCCCCAGTTAATACTATGCCCTGGTAATCACTGTATGTCAGTTTATAGAGATCCTCCTCCTTTTTTTAAAAAAAACAGAGATCTTGTATTCTCTTGTGTCGATGTGACATGGCTTATTCAGCACTTTCCTGTGTATGGGCACTGTTTCTGGTAGTTTGCAGTCACACGTAATGATGCAACGAGTAACTTCAGTGTATGTGTATTTTCAAGGGAAGAGTCCTAGAAGTAGGATTGATGGGCCATCGGCACAATTACTCTATGATCTCTTTTAAAGATAGTATAAGATCTGTTTTGAATGTTATTTGTTCTCTTATTAGGGACATAGTTTTAACACATGTTTGCACACCTACATTTCATTGATGATTCTTTGATAATAACTTGGGACACTGTACTGTCCTAAAGGAATTTCAAAATCATTAAGGAATATTAAGTATATATGGTGATCATGTTCGTTTTGCTATATTTTTATTTATTTTACTTTTGGGGGGAAATTGGTCTTGCATTATGCTTTATAAGAGTTTTCCATTCATTGGAATATTTCCAAATTTCAGAAGTACAGATACCTGATTCGACTTGTTTTTCTCTTCTGAGGAACAGCTTTTCAAGGATACTAATCTTTATCTCTGTGTTCTTTCGGTGAGTAGCCTATAGGCTTTCAATTGAAGGCCTGTTAAATGAAATCTTCAACTACAGTGGATATTTATGGTTTATATGCTTAATCCGTTGGTCAGTATTGTTGAGTTTTTACATCTTGCAATCCTTTCTCAGTTGTTTAAATTTCATTTTATGGGAACATCATTAGGATATGAAGAAGTTTCTGTAGTTCCCTTAGCTGATGAGTCGTAAAGAATTAAATAATATTTTTGAGCACTTATTATGTGTCAAGCATTTTCCATATACTTTATATAGACTATTTCATGTAATGCTCACAGCAGCTCAGTGAGGTAGGTACTGGTTTTTTGTTTTTTAAATCACCTCTATTTTAGAGATGAGACTAACTCAGAGACTAAACAACATTTGAAGTCACACAGCTGTTAAAGTGGTGGAATATGGGTTTAAAGCCAGGCAGCTTTGCTCCACAATCAGCTTTCTCTGACATGTAAATTGTTTGCCTTCTAAACAAGAGCCCGTAAGTCATAAGGAAATATGTGATCTGTAGAGTATCTGAAGACCCCCTTACTCACTGTGAGGTCACCTTTGTAAAAACCCGAATTGGAAACCTGCTCTTGTGTCTTAAACTTCACACATTAAGAGAGTTCATTTTGACTTGCTGGAATGGAGGTGGCTTCAACCATGTTACTTGGCCATATGTATAGAAGAAGGGAATGTGTAGATAGAGAGTAGGAGAAGTGTGAAGAGAAGTAATCAGTGTAACAGTATTTCCTTGAGAAATTACTCATTTTTTAAGTATGAATTTAGGCATTATGTGCATGGAAGTACGGAATTAGTATATTCATAATCCTGTGGCTTCATAGTGACCCTCCTTGTCCTTAATGATAATTTTTTTGCCTTAAAGTATTTCATATAACGCTAATATAGCTAGTTAAATATTTTTCTAGTATGATCGTTTCCATTTTGTGTGTGTGTGATATTTTTGTGTTTCATCTTTTTGTGTATACATATATGCACATAATAGTGGTGTTACACTGTTACTGTAAACAGTTTTTAGCCTACTCTGACAATGCTTTATAACTGTCAGGTTTAGTTGAGGATTATTGTAATTACTCTTATTGGAACTTACTCTACTATTTTGGGCATTCAATTTACTCTGATTATTTATTGCCTCCCCACAACGCCCTTTACTACTATTTAGATGAAGTGTTTTTTGTTTTCCCGTTCTCTCTACTGATTTGGAAATTACATACTTGCTATATTTTAATTTTTTGACACTTTCCTATAAAAATGTGCACTTGTATTACGGCTCTGCTCTTCCCAGACAGTATGATCACTGAGCGTTTGTAGTACTTTGGTTCCATTTTTTTCCCCCTAACAGCTTTATTGAGGTATAATTTATATACCATAGCATCCATTTTTTAAGTGTGTAGTTTGGTGGTTTTAAATTTCAAGCTATGCTACTATCGCTACAACCCAGTTTTAGAACATTTCCATCATGCCGAAAAGGTCCCTCGTACCCATTTACAGTCAGTCCCTATTTAGATCCCCAGTCTCAGGCAACCACTAATTTGCTTTCTCTGTGTAGATTTCCACTTTCTGGACAGTCACTGTAAGCTGAATCACACAGTACTTAGTCTTTTGCATCTGTCTCTCAGTTGGCATCAGGTTTTTGAGGTTCATCGTGTTTTGCTAATGCATCAGTAGTCCCTTATGCTGCATGGTACTCCATTGTATGGATGTACCACATTTTGTTGACTCATTCACTCGCGGATGAACGCTTGAATCGTTCCGTTTTCTGGGTATTGTGAATAATGTTACTATCAACATTCACATTGCAAGTTTTTGTGTAGACGAATGTTCTCTATTTCTCTTGGATAGATACCTAGGAGTGGTGTTGCTAGATTGGATGATGAATTCAGCTTTAGCTTTAATCGATTGCAGTTTTCCGAAGTGGCTGTATCATTTTACATACCATCAATGTATGTTTCCAGTTTCTGCATATCCTTGGTAACACTGTATTGTCTCTTTCACTCTAGCCATTCTAGTGGCTCTAAAGCATTATCTCATTGTTTTTTTTTTTTTTTTTTTTAAGATTTTATTTATTTATTCGGCAGAGATAGAGACAGCCAGCGAGAAAGGGAACACAAGCAGGGGAAGTGGGAGAGGAAGAAGCAGGCTCACAGCGGAGGAGCCTGATGTGGGGCTCGATCCCATAACGCCGGGATCACGCCCTGAGCCGAAGGCAGACGCTTAACCGCTGTGCCACCCAGGCGCCCCTATCTCATTGTTTTAAATTTGCGTTTCTGTAGTGACTGATGCTGTTGAAAATTTTCATGCACTGTTAGCCATTGTGTATATCTTCTTTGAAGTGTCTATTCAAATTTGTTGCTCACTTTTAAATTGGGTTCTTATTATTGAATTGTAAGAGTTCTTTACATATTCTAAATACAAGTCTTCTATCAGATATGATTTGCAAATATTTCTCAAGTCTGTGGCTTGTCTTTGATTTTTTTTTTAATGGTGTTTTTGGAGCACAAAAGTCTTTGGTAGTCCAGCTGATAATTTTTTTCCTTTATGGATTTTTTTCTTTTTTTTCCTCTTTTTCTTTTTTTCCTCCCTTCCTCCCATCCTTCCTTTATCCCTTCCTTCCTCCCTTCCTTCCTTCCTTTCTTTTTTTTTTTTTTTGGGGGGTGTCTGATCTAAGAACTCTGCCTAACCCAGAGTCACAATGATTTTTCTCCTGTATTTTCTAATACAGGTTATTAGCTCTTAAAGTAAGGCCTATGATCATTTTGAGTTAATTTTTCTCTATGGTGTGAGACAAGGGTTAAATTCAGTTGGATATCTACCCAGTTGTCCCAGAACCACTTGTTGAAAACACTGTCTTTTTTACAAGGAATTATTTTGGCTTCTTTTTTGAAAATCAGTTGATTGTAAATGTGAAGCTGTTTCTTTGTGTATTCCCAATTATGTTTCATCTATTTGTCTACCCTTATGTCAGTACCAAATGGTCTTTATTTACTGTGGCTTTCTTATAAGTTTTCACATAGGGAACTGCTAAGTTCTCCAATGTTGTTGTTCTTTTTCAAAATGTTTTTGACTATTCTGAGTCCTTTGCATTTCGATGTAAATTTTAGGATCATCTTATCCACTACTGCAGAAAAGCCTGCTGAGATTTTTACTGGGATTATATTAAATCTATAGATGAATTTGGGGAGAATTACCATATTAATATTGAGTCTTTTTAATCCAAGAACATGGACTGTTTTCTTCATTTATTTGGATCCTCATTAATTCTCTTAGTAACGTTAAGTAGTTTTCAGTGTACAACTTTTATTCTCTTATTAAATTTATTCCGAAGTATTTCATTATTTGTGATGCTATTATGAGTGGAATTGTTTCCTTACTGGCATTTTTAAACTGTTCATTTCTAGTGTGTAGAAATACGGTTGACTTTTGTATATTGTTTTTGTATCCTGCAACTTTCCTGAACTCAATTATTAGTTTTTGTCACAAGGTTCTGTGTGTGTGTGTGTGTGTGTGTGTGTGTGTGTGTGTATTCCTTAGGATTTGCTACGTAAAAGATCATGTTATCTGTAAATAAGGAGAATTTTTTTCCCCCATCTGCATTCTTTTTCTTTTTCTTTTTCTTAACTAACTGCGCTGGCCAGAACCTCTAGTTTTACAATATTGAACAGAAGTGGTAAGAATGGGCGTCTTTTCCTTTTTTCTGATATTAGCAAGAAGGTGCTTTTTTCACCATTAAGTGTAACGTTTGCTCTAGGTTTTTCATTGGTACCTTTTATTAGGTTAAGAAAATTTCCTTTTATTCCTGGTTTGTTGGGGTTTTCTATCATGAATGGGGCTGGATTTTGTCATTTTTTTTTCCTGTATCAAGATAATCGTGATTTTTCTCTTTATTCATATGGTACATTGTATCAGTTGATTTTCTGATGTTAAGCCAACCCTGCATTCCTGAGATAAATCCCCTTTTTAGATGTTATTATATAATCCTTTTGTTGTATATCGTATAATTCTGTGTTGTGTATAGTCCTTTTTATGTGTTCTTGAATTTGGTTTGCTGATACGTTGTAGGGGATATTTGTGTATATATTCGTTGAGAAGTACCGGTCTGTAGGGCTCTATTCCTGTGCTGTCTTTGCCTGGCTTTTGTATCCCAGTAACACTAGTCTCACAGAACAAGATGGGAAGTTTTTCTTACTCCTTTGAATCCGTTTATGAGGGATTGGTATTATTTTTTTCTGTAAATGTTTGATAGAATTTGCCAGTGAAAATGGGTGTGGGCTTTTCTTTTTGGGAGTATTTGTAATTACTGTTCCATTTCTTTACTTGTTATAAGTCTATTTAAATTTTGCATTTCTTCTTGAGCCCATTATGGAAATTTTGGCTTTAAGAATTCATCCCTTTCATGTAAATTGTCTGATTTGTTGGCCTTAAGTTGTTCATAGTAGTTCCTTATAATACATTTAGTTTCTGTACAATTAGTAATGATGTCCCCTCTTTCATTTCTGATTTTGCTGATTTTTGTCTTCTCATTTTTTGGTCAGTCTAGCCAAAGCTCTGTCAATTTTGTTGATCTTTTCAAAGAAACATTTTGTATTTCATTGGTTTTTTTCCTCTTGTTTTCTATTTTATTGATTTCCACTCCAGTCTTTATTACTTCCTTCTTTCTCCTTGCTTTGTGCTTAGTTTGGTCTTCCTTTTTATTTATTTATTTTTTAATGTGCTAACTTAAGGTATTGATTTGAGATTATTCCTTTCTCGTATAGGCACTTAAAGATATAAATTAACCTCTAAGCGCTGCTTTAACCACATCCAGTGCATTTTGATCTGTTGTGTTTTCGTTTTCCTTTAGTTCAAAACATTCTATTATCTCTTGAGATGTCTTGTTTGATCCATGGATTATTTAAATATGTATTGTTTAATTTCCAAATATTTGAGGATTTCCCAAGTTTCTTTCTGTTATTGATTCCTCCTTTAATTCTGTTATATCTGGAGAACATACTTATTATGTCCTTAGTCTTTTAAAATTCATGAAGACTTCTTTTTTTTATGGATAATGGATATTGTCTCCTGTGTGTTTGAAAAGAATCTGTATTCTCTTGCTCTTAGAGTATTCTATACACGAGTGTTCATCGATATCACTGGCTTCTGTACACTTGCTCTGTCTGCTTGCTCTGTCCATTATTGAGAGTGGGTTATTGAGGTTTTAAACTATTATTGTTGAGTTGTCATAGCTTTTCATTTTTGGTAATTTTCTCTCCATATATCTTTTGACTCTGTTGTTCGGTGCATATATGTTTGTCATTGTTATAGCTTCTTGACAAATTAATATGGTTGTTATTACACAATGCCCCTCTTTTTCCTTAGTAATATTTTTACCTTAAAGTCCACGTATGTTCTCTCTGACCATGACCGCTTTGGCTCTATTATGATTACATTTACGTAGTGCGCCTTTTAGTTCCAACCCATTTGTGTCTTTGAATTTAGCATTCGTGTTGTGTAGATAGCATATAGTTGACTCTCGTTTTTAAAAAATCTATTCTGACAGTCTCCCTTTTGATTACATGAATTAATAATTATAGATCATTTACATCTCCCATTTTGCTGTTTGTTTTTTTTATATGTCTTATGTCTTTTTTTTCCTTCTGTTTCTCCTTGATTGTCTTCTTGGTGTTAAATATTTCTTTTAGTATAACCTTTTAAGTTCTTTGATTGTTTTCTAAACTGTTTCTTAGTATTTACTGCTTCTCCCCCCCCCTCCACCGCAAAGTGTATAGGCCATACTTTCCTTTTTAAAACTGGACATTTCAGATAATGCATTTTAACAACTCTAGATTCTGATCGCCTTTTGCCTGGACTAATTGTGTGGAATTTGTTTCTTCCAGTGTGTGGCCCCTGATGTCTCTTCAGTTTTTTTTTTTCTTTAATTCTTGTTTTTATTTTTTATTTATTTTTAAAGATTTTATTTATTTGACAGAGAGAGACAGCCAGTGAGAGAGGGAACACAAGCAGGGGGAGTGGGGGAGGAAGAAGCAGGCTCCCATTGGAGGAGCCTGATGTGGGGCTCAATCCCAGAACGCCGGGATCACGCCATGAGCCGAAGGCAGATGCTTAACGACTGAGCCACCCAGGCGCCCCTAATTCTTGTTTTTATTTTTAAGCCCAGCTTCGTTTGGCATTCTTGGATCAGTGTATCTTAGTGACCAGCCAGTGATTGGTCAGGGTTATAGTTAAGCATTTTGAGCCAGTAAGGCTCCCATCATTTGGCAGTGCACCTGTGTGTGGTTTGGGGCATGCATTCACAATTCATGCAGTTTACAAGACTTCCCCAGTTTTTGTTTTTACTCCATTCCAGCTTTCCTGTGTCTTCTCTGTGTGTGTCTGTGCATGTGTGTGTGCATGGTTTGTGCAAGGCCTCAGAGGTTGTATAAACAGCCAGAGTCTTCTTGGGTCCCTTATGAATATGTGCATACGTACCCTCACATATGCCCATAGTCTTTCAAAATGTGAGCTTATCAAGACCTGTGGATGTCTCACTCCCTAGATCTTCCTGGGAAATTTCCAGCCAGTCTGCTTGTCTCTTGGTTGGACCAACTAGTGTTGCAACCTCAGGTCAGCTGTGATGTGAGCCTTTCCCGTTTGTTTTGACAAAGCTTCTGCGCACGGGGATTTCCCACATTGTTCCAGATCTAGTCAGTCCCAGCCCAAGTAAATGCTTCTGGTTTTCACAAACTGTCCTGCCCTACTAGAACCAGTGCTCAGAAGGAGCTGGGTCAAGGAAGGTGGCTAACATGTCACAGACTGCGTCATTCTTACCCGAGGCTCAGTTTCTTGTTTTATGCCTTTAGTCAATTTTCGGAAATCTGAAATCGTTGTCTTTGACAGTTTTGTCCAATTTTATCTTTTTTTTTTTTTTAAAGATTTTATTTATTTGACAGAGACAGCGAGGAAGGGAACACAAGCAGGGGGAGTGGGAGAGGAAGAAGCAGGCTCCCAGAGGAGGAGCCTGACATGGGGCTCGATCCCAGGACTCCGGGATCACGCCCTGAGCCGAAGGCAGATGCTCAAGGACTGCGCCACCCAGGCGCCCCTGTCCAATTTTATCTTTGCTCTTTGGGGAAAATATTAACAAAGGCCCTCACTTTGTCCTTCCTTTCAATTATCTGTTAAAAACATTTTTTAAAAAAGACTATTTATTTGAGAGACAGCGCCAGTAGATGCGGGGAGGGGCAGAGAGAGGGAGAAGCAGACTCCCCACTGAGAAGGGAGCCAGACTCAGGGCGAGATCCCAGTGTCTGAGCTGAAGGCAGCTGCTTAACTGGGCCACCCAGGCGTGCCCTCCGCCCCCCCCCCCATATATTTAATGTATGAAAATCTTAAAGTCTGTTCCTGAATTTACCATATCTCGTCTTTTCATTACTTTGTGTACATTCAGGTTTCCATCTGATTTTATTTTCCTCTAGCCTACAGAACCTCCCTTAGCAGTTCTTTTAGTGTGACAGATCAACTGACCATTCTGTCAGTTTTTATCTGACAAAGTGTGGTCTTCATTTTTGGAAGATATTTTTGCTGGGTAGAGAATCTGTTCGATAGGTTATTTCCCGTTAGCACTTTGAAGATACCTTTCTATAGTCCTGCATGTTGTGGTGGTCTCTATCTTTGTTGCTCTGGGTGTGATATTTACCTTGTTTTTCTGTGGCAATTTAGTGATGTGCATAGGAGTGTTTTCCTTTGTGCTCAGTCTTGTTGAGATTTGTTGAGCATCTTGAATCTGTGGATTTAGAGTTTTTCTCAAGGTTGGAAGTATTTTGGCCATCATTTCTTTAAATATTGTTTGCCCCCCCCCCCGTTTTGGAATACCAATCACATTTATGTTATACAACATTTATTGTCCCCATAAGGTCACTGAGGCTTTGTTCATTTTTGTTCAGCCCTTTTTCTCTCTCTCTTTCATTCTGGGTAGGTTTTACTGATAGGTTTTTAAGTGCACTGATTTTTTTTTCCTGCAGTATCTTCTCGTGTGCTCTTGATTACATCCAGTAAATTTTTTGTTTCAGATATTGTATATTTTTTTACCTCCAGAATTTCCATTTGGTTCTTTTTTTTTTTAATATAAAAATATTTTGGGGCCCCCTGGGTGGCTCAGTCAGTTAGGCGTCCGCCTTCAGCTCAGGTCATGATTCCAAGGGTCCTGGGATCGAGTCCCACATCAGATTCCCTGCTCAGTGGGGTGCCTGCTTCTCCCTCTACCCCCTGCTCGTGCTGTCTCTCTCTCTCTCAAATAAGTAAAATCTTTGAAAAATATGTATAAATCTTTCATTTCCCTCTTTATTATGCTAATAATTTCCTTTAAATTGAGCATATATAAATAGCTGTTTTAACATTCTTGTCTGCTAATTCTGTCATTTCCAGCATTTCTACATCATGCCTACAGCTCTGCTGACTGGTTTTCCCCCCGATCATGGGTCACAGTTTGCTGCTTATTCTCATGTTTAGTAATTCTTTATTTGATGCCAGAATTTTTTTATTTTGGAATAAATCTAGATTTACAGAAAAGTTTCAAAGATAACTCAGAGGGCTGTCATACATCCCTCGCCCAATTTCAGTTTCCCCTTAATGGTACCGTGTTACATTACCAAGGTACATTGGTCAAAACTAAGAAGTTAGCACAACACAGTATTAACTAAACTCTAACTTCATTTGTATTTCACCACTCCTTCCATCAGCGCCATTTCTTTCCAGAATCCATGCCAGGATGCCAAGTTGTACTTAGTTGTCATGCCTTCTATCTCCTGTTTGCAACAATTTCTCAGTCTCGTGTTTTTCATGACCTTAATATTTTTGAAGAGTAATTTTATAGGATGTTCCTCAGTTTGGGTTTGTCCAGTGTCATCTTCTGCAAGAGTTTGGGGAAGAATACACTAGGGATGAGGTGCCTTGCTCCTTGCATCACATCAAGATGTTGATCTGGATCCTTCATGAAGTTGTAGGCTTCTCTCCTATAAGCTCCGTCTTATTTGCTTGGATTCCTCCTCACCCGACGGTCCAGAAAAATGTCTCTCAAGAGAAACGGGAATTATAGGACTCATCTCTTTGTTTCCTTTTGTTTGGGGATCTCAGGCTTGTATTACCCATGCTCTAGTGTCTGAAAACACTCATGTCATGGATTTTGTGCAGTTTTCCAGCTGTTCATGGTAGAAGAGCAGATTCTGTACCAGTTTTTTTCAAGACCAGAATCAAAAGTCCTTGGCAGGACCTCTTTATGTTACAGCCATTGATCGGGTGTCTCCGTTCATCTCATCGCCTGTTGCCCGTCAGACCCCCGCCGGGAGGAGGGCTAGCTTACGGTTACACACTCCCAGGGGAGACTCCAGCCCAAGCCATCCCGCCTAGGGCTCAGGCAGATGGAAACAAGTGTCTTTGCTGTGTCCTTTTGGTAGTGGGAAAATTTCTCCCCGTCTGTCCTTTTACTCGCCTGCAGCTGGTCATGGATCCTTCGTTCCGATTCCCTCATCGACCTCAAGGACTTGCCTCCCGTTTCCGAGATTTTAAAACCCAAACTGTTGGGTGAGCTTCCAGAACAGCTCTAACCTGATGATGATGGTTTTAACTTTTTTTTTTATCTTTACTTTTTTTAAAGCCGCTGCTGATTTCTGTTACTTTCTTGCAAGCCAGGTTCTACATTTGAGAAGATGTTTGTCTTATTTTATCCAGCATTTCTAGAGATTTTGTGGCAGGAGAGCCGACAGAGTATTTGTTTATAGTATCCTTGAGCATTTTCTCTGTGAAAAGTACCGTTCTAAGCCCTAAGGAGGTGATGATCCATTGCCTTCGAGTGGTCGGTCTTACTTGGGAAGGCAGGTCAGTGTCTGGGTCAAAGATGAATACCAGGACGGCTATCAGAGATCCACAGTGAGGGTTGAAAATTAGAGTCCTCTGACCTCTTTGAGATAAGGAAACTGCCGACTGCTTCACGTCGGAGAAGCTACCCTCTAGGTAGAATAGTGCTTAGTGGGACTTACAGGATGGAAAGAATCCTACTCTTACTGGGGACAGAGCTAGTAAAATTAGAACCTACCCAGGGGTTCTATTTACACTATGTTCAAGTTATAAGAACCTGAGTCTTGTTAATCAGTAAACATATATTTTGGGAGATTGTTCTCTTGGGATCCAGGATTTTTATTTTGATTTTTTAAAAATTTTATTATTATTACTCTTTTTTACCATTGTACATTTGGGGCTTGGAAGCTACACTGAAGGTAAGAGTGCGATGCCAGTGATGATTTGGTGAACCCTGTTTGCAAGGAGGGAATGGTTCAATCTGGTGAAAATGGCAGTGAGAACAAAACGTTTGTGCTTCTGAACGGGCTTCGATATTCTAAGATAGAAAGCTGTATATAGGCTCGATCCATTTGTGGCCACAAAGGCTAAAAGAGTGAGTTTAATTTTCTACAAGGAATAGCAGGCAGACCTCCAGAAAAGTGAAGTTTGTAAATGCTTGTTGAAATGTAACTGTGTTTACATATAGGGAGCCTCGTGTGATCTCAGGGTTTTTGCAGGGCCCGGCTCTGTGTTCTGCCTTCTGTTTCCATCCTTAATGACTCGTGTGTGTCTTGCTCATGCTTGTTCCATCTCACTACGAGTAACTCTGAAAGGCCATGTCAGTGTTGGAACTGCAACGTGTCTGAATTAGGGAACTTTTTGGAAGTCTGTTGATTTCTGAAAAGCAAGGAGATAAGTCGTCAGTAACCATACCTAAAATTAATTACTGGGAAGAAAACATAAAAAAATAAATCTGTTGGTTTTAAAACTGTAAAATACTTGTGGAAAATCACTTTTTTTGTTGCCGTGCAGTCAGCCCGTGAGGGCCCGGATTGGGACGTTTCCATGATGTGCGGTATCCGAGGCACTAGGGAACATTCCCTCGTGACAGTGAGTCTGTCAGGGACACTGCAGCATCCGAGGGGCCTGAGGGTTGAGCCTGGACCGACTGCACCATGGTTGAGCCGCGTGTTTCACGGTTCTGGCTTCGCACGCCATCCATCCTGGTGATATTTAACCTAGCTTCAGCAGCTTCTGCCATGATCTGTCTCTCTTCTTCGGAACTCTTTTTTTTTTTTTTAAAGATTTTTTATTTATTTATTCGACAGAGATAGAGACAGCCAGCGAGAGAGGGAACACAAGCAGGGGGAGTGGGAGAGGAAGAAGCAGGCTCCCAGCAGAGAAGCCTGATGTGGGGCTCGATCCCAGAACGCCGGGATCACGCCCTGAGCCGAAGGCAGACGCTTAACCGCTGTGCTGCCCAGGCGCCCCTCTTCTTCGGAACTCTTGAACCGAAAGAACTCTCGACTTTGAAATGCGTTGACCAGAGAGAAGTAGTGAGTCACGGGGCCGAAGGCACTGAGGGCTGCGGGCTAGGACCGGTTGGCATCAGCGGAAATACCCATCCTTCGGGGGGGCAGATTGGGGCCGAGGACGCTCTTGGTCACTTGACGCCTTCTCAGTCCTACCAGTGCTTGACTCATTCATCACCATGCCGGCACTCTCTTGCTTTGGAAATTGAAAATGGCAGATTTCTGGGTCCTAAGAGTGGTGAATGCAGCTGTTTTTGCTGTTCATTTTAGGAAAGTAACGACTTCTGTGAAAAGCTGAACCAGGGTTAAAAGAAATCAGATGTGTGTATTTGGTATGCAATATTTTTGTATTACAAATAGCTACATTCTAACCCACATTAACCCCATGATATGTGAATTTTGCCAACTCCTGCTGTGTCTTTTAAATCAAATCCAGTAAATCACTCTGAATGTTCTAATTTCTAAACAAACTAGTCTTCCAGTAGAGGTGTTTTAACACTGTACTACAAATTAGACAACCCAAGATAAATGGGCCATCTTTGTTAATTATGTAGTTTAATTGATCAAAACTACCAGATAGGGTTTTATTTATAGCAGTTTTGCTTAGTATCAAATTCTATACTATTAAATAAGCTTGTGAGTCGTACATCTGGGGTCATTAAGATATATGCTTTTATTTAGCTTCTGTTAACCTTATTAAGTACATTTTTTTGGCCTCGCTCATGTCACAATATGAAATTGCTTTTAATTGAGATGACCAGCTTCCATTAGATTGTTCAGCCCCCACTGTGTACACGAGCACAAAGCCCTTTTCATTTTTGCTCTATTGATCGAGCAGCAATTTGCTTGAACTAGATTCAGAAACCGGTGGAGGAAGATGGGAGAAGATTCCTCTGAAGGTTCTTCCTAGCGGTGGTTCGCTCTGTGGCAAACCCCACCGTGTGCGTGTAAGTGATTCCGCACGCCAGTAGGTAGCAGTGGTGAGCAGAGGCACCGACGGAAAGCTGCCAGTCAGCGGTTATAAATTATTATTCATTTCTGTTATAGGTGGGGTGTGCAGTCAGTTACAGTAATAATTACCAGGACTAGAGGGTTTCCTAGGCAACCCATTTCCCCCCTCATTCATGCTGTTGCTGAGAGAGTGCCCGTAAAGCATGACATTGCTGTATTCGGAGGTTTGTTGGCCCCTGCTGCTCCAGGTTTGAGGTTAGTTACGGCATCATAAGGTGCTCTCAAGCATAGCGAGCTCAGGCTGGGCTGGAAAGCACGCTGGCGCGGGGGCCTCCGCCGCCGTTCCACTTGTAAAGAGCAGGCCTCTAAAAAGGCGAGTTCCACATTCTGCTGGATAACATGGCCAAGATCTCTAGAGTTGCAGAACATTTTATTCTCTCTTTATTTTGGAAATAGTGGGTCATTTCAGTTTTTAAGTTTTATTATTTAATAAAAATGTGCAGAGACAGACCTGGAACCAGATCTCTGCTTAGGACTCGAGTCAAATAAATCAATGGGAACCTGTCATAGCTAATCGTGGATGTGTTCGTTGTTTCTTCAGTTTTATGAAAATGGTTCATAAAGAGGAAGGTAACACATTTTTCCTGCAGGAGCAGAATTAGTTCTTTACGTGGTAGGAAAATAATAGAAACCACATCCGTTATCAGGAATCTATACATAAATCATATCCTACATTTGGGGGCTCTCTAAAATCTTTCATTTTAATGAACTTACATCAAGTGCTTTGCAGTGATAAAAAGTAGTATTTGTTTGTGTCTGCCGTGAAAAAAGATAGGGGATTCATGTTTCAGTCTTACATGGGAGATGTGAAGTGTTTATCCATTTACAAGGCAGAAGTCACAAACCCAGACATGATGCATCCAGATCATTCTCTGCTGGATGATTACAGAAGTGTTCAGGACCCCACATCGGACCCGTGTATTTATTACTGTGCGTCCTCGGTGAGATGTAAGCTGTCTTCTACTCAGTGTGCATGGCGGAGGGCATGTGGATTGTGGGGGTGCGGGGGGGGGGGAACACCAGAGCCGCTCGTGACTGATTATTTCATTGTATGTGGACCACGGCCAGGCTCCCGTGTTTCTGGCGCTTCTTACGCTCTAGGCAGGCTCCTCCTTTCTGAGAAAGAGAACGTGAAGGAACATTCTCTGGCCCCATTACAGCCCTCCCCTGCTCTCAGCCATGACTCCGCCTCTCGTAACTGGCACACCAGTGTCCGGCTTCCCCTCAGAGGAATCTAAGCACCGCCTACCCTAAGCTCCTGGGTAGGGTGGCGAGCCTCCAGTCAGGTCCAGAAGCAGTAAGCGTGGACGTGGGCTGGCTGGGTCCCGCAAGAGGCCGGAGCAAGCAGCCCCATGCCTCAGTTAGCCTTCCCTGTGTCTGGGGAAAACTGCCTTCCGCTGGCCCAGGTCTGCCCTGCAACTCCGGGATATGGGCCCTAAGACTCAAGTGCACCGGACCGTGAGAGCATGAATTTCCCACTCCCCACAGAAGGGAATCCTGAGGTCCAGTTCCCTGAAAGCACTTCAAGTGTACCAAACTCAAGTTTCTAGTCACTCTGTTGGAGGTGGCCTTATGGAGGGATTCATAAAAATAGACTATGTGGGCTATGTTTTTGATAGTAGAGATACTATAAAATGTAATTGGCTGTACTAATCTATCAGGATGGGTTCATCTGAAGTTTAGGTGTACTTTAAATAGTGGAATCTTTTAAAAAGTATTTATAAGCCCAAACTATGAGGCTAGCACCTGCTTGCCCAAATAGTTTGATGAAGACATCTCAGTTTTCCTCTGAATGGTTTAACAGCCTGTATAGAAAGGGGCGGAGTTCCTGAAATGTAGTGCTCGGATATACTTCAGGCGAGGACTCTGCCCAACTTCGCAAAGGAAATAATAATTTATTTCATATTGCATATTCTGTAGTGTAAACAAGTGCTTAGCTAAACTAATGTTATAGATTAGATAACGAACTGATACCATGTTACACAGTACGTTAGAGACAGACAGTGGAGTCATTATTTACTTGAGACAACTCTCCTTGCAATAGGGAGTCAGAAAAAGGGGGTGATCTCAAGTGAGTCCATTCTAAACTCTAGATTTAAAA
Source organism: Ursus americanus (assembly GCF_024610735.1). Classification (NCBI taxonomy): domain Eukaryota; kingdom Metazoa; phylum Chordata; class Mammalia; order Carnivora; family Ursidae; genus Ursus; species Ursus americanus. The sequence goes on from NC_142147.1 coordinate 36,618,876, forward strand.
TAATCCCTCTTTAAAAATTACATCTTCTGCATCTCTGGTTTCTGGAGAAAGAAGGGAATGCCTTAATCTTTAGAAAGAGGCCAGTCTTGTGTTTACAATAATGATAAAATAGAAAAAGTTGACACCTTGATTAGAAGCTTGTTACTCTGTTGTTTTTTTCTTTTTAAATAATTGAACGGTTTCAGGAAACATTGTTAAAATCTTAAGGTTAAAGCATTCTTTCTTTTTCTTTTTCTTTTTTTTTGTCTAAAGATCACTCTGCACCCCAGACAAAGGAAATATTTAAACTGTTAAATTTGAACAAAGATACAGTCTGCATATGACTTCTCTGAAGCCCTATAAAAATTCTTTAAAATTGCCTATTCACTCAAATTTACTGAGTGTAGCAAAAATGTCAAAGGCATAAAGTCAGAGAAGATTGAATAAAATAATGCAGAAAGACAGATTAGTCATGCACAGACCCACACAGCCTTTCAGAGCACACAATACCACTTTTTATTACCGCTCTATCTTTACAAAGACTACGTTCAATACATAGAAGATGATACATGGTCAACCATGTCATCTGCCTTTGATTCCAGGACTCATTTATCTGGGCCCTTTTCACAATGACATTGATGAGAGATCTCAGTGTTTTCAGAGCATTGTTTTATTTATCATATATAATGGCTGGTAAAAGAAAAAAAGCAGGATTATGTCACCAACAGCACATAAAAGAGTTGCATAGAAGATTCGGTGACAAAGTTTGGTAAAACAGAACAAGGAGGCTCGTGTAAATGTTCTTTCCTCTGCTTTCTCCTCCCACTCTAATCCCCCAAAGATCTGCGCACTGATAAATGTTAAAAAATATTAAGAAAATGTTGCGTGAAGCCAAATAGAGGATACTCCTGTCGTTGCAAAACTCTCTGGCAATTACATTTTTGTTTAAATTTAGAACATTTTAATTACTTGAGGTTCACTGACCAATATTTATGCATTTGCAAAGGGAAAGGAGACTATTTGTCAGTCAGTTTTGTATCTTGCAAATTTAATGAAGAGCAGCCCTTAAGATAGAATTTCTTAGGCTGCCACAATTGACAAAAGCCAGCTAATGCTGAAATGTCAACAGCAGAGCTCATCAGCAGGCTGCACTGCTGTGCAATCAAGAGCGAGCTGTAGCTCCGTATAAACAAGTGTGTGTCCCGGGCATGTGTGGGGGTGAGGAGCCCGGGGTCCCAGCGCCGAGGGGACCAACGGCACACGCTTGCCGCGCGAGCATGTCGAGAATCCCTCCGGAAAACAGGTTCCCTCTACCGCTTCTGAATTGTAAGGAAATCAGTACTGGGTGTATATTACTCCGAGGAAGTCCCAGGGAGAAGGGGCCGAGGTGGTGACCAACAGCGCCCTAGAAAAGGTTATCTGGCTTATGTTCTTTGGGGGGGAACTTCATTTCCATGCCCATGGGGGAAATGTCTTTATCTTTCTGTGCTTTGGTGCTGTCAGCGAGAAAGCTAGAGAAAGACTTTGGGGAGTTTCACTTCTTTGGATAGGTGGAGCCGCCCCTTCGCTGTGCGTAAAGCCTGGCTCACACCCCCTGCCTGGCCGAGCCCTTCTCTGGCTGGTGGGCCCTTGGGCAGGGTGTCCTTGTCCTCATTGCAGACATCGGGGTAGCACATGTGGAAGGCTGTGTGGCGGGGGAAGGATGCAGGAGATGGTGTGGCGCTCGCCGGGAAGATGGGGACTGTTGACCTTCCCTGGCTGGAGTGGCCCTTTGAAGACTTGCTTTGGTCCTATTTCCTTGATCCAGTGACTTTGCCTTCTCTGTCCCATCACCACCTCCTTGCGGACTGGCGGCCGGGCGTCACAAGGCCTTTGGTGAACGGAGGCTCGGAGACTTGGAGCAGGAAAAGCTTTCCCGAGCCCCCAGTGTGCAGTCTGGAGACCTCCCTCTAGCGCTCGAGGTCGGCCGGGGAGGGGAGCTGCAGGTTGCCTGGTTAGAAGGGAGGAGGAGTCCATGGAAGGAAAGGCTCAGAATTTCTAGCTGTGCCCCTTGCTGGCCCACAGCTGCTCATGCACCCCCTTTCTCCTGGTCCGTCTAAACAGAAATCTAGCCCTCTGCATGCCGATCTCCTCCTCCGGCTGCCCCCCTGACTGTCGGAGTAAGTCTAGGGCCTGTGGCCTCTGTCCGCACCCACCGCTGGCTGCCCGGCCCAGAGATGCCCCAGGTGACCAACACCTGCACCTGCAGCTCATCAGGTCCTGGGAGACCGGAGGGGGGAGAGAGGGGCATACCTGGGGGAAGGAAACGAGAGATATTCTGGAGGGGGCTGGAGGCCAGACATTTTTTTGAACCAGAATATGCATTTTGCCTCCGCCGTCTCCTTCTGATTGCTGGGCAGTGCCCCATGTGCCCTGATGTGCTTCCTTTCCCCCATCAAGGCTGAACATTGAGTGGAGAGGGGCGCCGGTGACACGGTGCCTGCATGTGTGGCTTTCCTGCCCCTAGGCGGATGCTGCTTCTCTGGGCTTGGGTCCCTGACATTTGTTTAGTCCAAAGTCTCTCTTGAGCCCCTATATGTGGTGGGTGCCGGGGACCGACTAGTAAGCAAGATGGGTCTGGGCACTGCCTTCATGGAACTTTGAGTCGGTCTAGTGAGAAAATCAAGCGCATCAATCTACAGTGGGCCCGGAGAGAAACTGGGAGGGGCCGGGGGTCAGGAAACGGTGCAGGATGGGGCGGCAGCTCAGAGATCTGAAGGATGAGTAGTGGGAGCCTTGGGGAGTAGCTGTCCCACTAGGAGGGGACAGCCAGTGCCAAGGCCCTGAGGCAGGCACGCCTGGCTGGGGGTTAGGTTGGGGGGGGGAGAGGGAGGGCATAGGTGTGTCTGGCGGGTCAGCAGCCTCCTGCTTGCTGAGGATGGGATTAGTCTCGGGCCAGTGGGAAGGTTCCAAGGGTTCTGAGCAGGACAGCGACTGGGTCAGACTCCCATTTAAAGAAAATCACTGGGTCCGCTCCCTTCGGATAGTGGGAGGCTGGGCGTGGAAGCGGGGAGACCAGGAGACTGTTGTCACTGTCATTTGGGTTGTGTAGACGCTACAAGAATGGAGACCGAGGGAACTAACTGAATATACATGTTGTGGTTGGAAGTAGGGGGCTCGCTGACACGAGGGGCAGCCAGGGCAGCGTAGTCCTCCACGGCCGGCTTGGGTGCAGGGTGAGGACGGCCGTAAAGTGAAGGAGTTGCGGGAGCCTGCGAAGAGGTGGGTGCTCAGGGACCCCGCGTCCTGGAAAAGAGCAGGCCACGCGGGGCCTTCAGGAAACGCACTGCACCCTGGAGAACCCAGCAGGGCGCTCGCCGCTCTTGCTTCTGTGTCAAGACTCAGGCCAGCCTCTCCTGGGAGCTCCCTCGTCCGTCCAGACCAGCCTGGACTCCGCTCGCACGGCATTCACAGGCTGGCACGGAGGGACGCCGGCGAGAAAGGGGGGCCGTGGCCCTTCCCTGTGTCTGGGAGGCAGCCTGTGTCCGCGAGAGCAGACAGGAAGCCGTGGAGGCCCAAGGGAGGACAGAGGATGGGGTGATGCCAGAAGGGAGGTCCTGGTGGAGGTGGGGCTCCAGGGGGGAACCTGGGGCTGAGGGGTGCTGCAGCAGGGGCCAGGCACACCCGCTCCGCAGGGGCGAGCTCAGGGGGCCGGCCTGGTGGCAGCCAAGGAGGCAGAGATGAGTGGCCGGAAAGGCACCCTGCTGCCGGTGAAGAGATGACGCCCCTGCCCAACGGGGTCAAACCAGGTCTAAAGCACAAACCCTGGGCCTGCCTACGAATGTGATGTGTGTTCACTAGGTCTCTCAAAACTAGGTTGACAGAGTATAACCCAGCCCGCTAGTTGCAACATTACATACAATAGTGAAATATTGGGAAAATCCAAGTGTCTGATAATCAGGAACTAGTTAAGAATGAATTATGAAAATATGATGTGTGGCTATTAAAATGGCTTGTAGAGACTTTTTAAATAGTGTTGGTTAATGCTCATGATGTACTCCATGTTGTATGAAAGCCCTGTTTTGTAGAGAAACAGAACCAATAGGATGTATGTACACACACGTGTGTATGCGTGTGGAGAATGAGAGAAGGGCAGTTATTTTAAGGAATTGGCTCATGCAATTGTTGGGGCTGGCAAGCCCCCAAATCTGGAGATCCAGGTGAAAGTTGATGTTGCATCTTGAATATGAGGGTTGTCTGGAGGCAGAATTCCCTCCTCCTTGGGGGACCTCGGGATTTTTCTCTTAAGGCCTTCAACTGATTGGATGAGGCCCACCCACCTTATGGAGAGTAATCTGCTTTACTCAAAATCTACTGGTTTAAATGTTAATCTAAAAAATACCTTCAAAACAACACCTAGGCTGGCATTTGACCAAAAACTGGGCACCATGGCCTAGCAAGTGAATACATAAAATTAACTTAACAGTAATGACAAAAAAAACCAGAAGGAAGAACGTCAATGTTAGAGGGATTCTGGGGCATCTATTTATCCCTTTCTCTCTCTTCCCCAAATGTCCGCAGTACACACAGCTTTTAAGTTTTAAAATATAAAATATAAACCATTAAAATGATAAACAAGCATGTCCCCTAGGCCAGTATGAGGCAATAACCCTTTCGATATCTGCACAAGAGGGCTCTCCACGCGCCAGCTGTGGTACCGTTTCTTTTATTATCTCTTACATTTTAGAATCACCTCAAACGTCACCTGTACTCTCACCTCGTTATGAGAGTTGTAGTTGTTCTGCCGCACGACATTTCAGTTTCCCCCCTGCAGTGAATGGATGCACGTCTCACCTCACTTCTCAAAATTTCTGTAGCATCTCATCATGATGGCACTTTGTGATTATTCTGGCAATCGCCTATTGTTGGACATTCATGTTCTTTGGAGTTTTCTGCTATGAGAAACGAGCAGATCCTGAACAGCTCTGGACACAGCTCTTCACACACACACCTGGTTCTTTTCCTTTGGGTCAGCGCCTGCGTGGGGAATTGCTAGACCAAAGCAGATACATTTCTGCAAAACTGCATACCTAGAATGGATCTGTCACAGTCCTTGGTTCATACACACTCATCCTCGGACCCGTACGTGGTGTCCTTGTCTAAGTGATATTTGAAATGACATGAGCACCCCCCCATCCAAAACACAACCTAAAACCTTGACAGTAATCTAAGACTCCCCCTAAATCCCCACCGCCCTCACCCAAGGTAATTATCTTCTCGATACTCTGTTCATTCCTTCGCTTCCCTGTATTGTCCTCGTAAAATCAAATATTTTATTTTGTTGTTTTGAACTTTCAGAGGGTGCCATCCTAGACGTCACGCGTGGCGACTTAGTTTTCACATTAATACTCGATTACTGAGTCTTCCACATTGTTGCGTCTCAACATGGTTCACTGATGAGCATGTGGGTTGTTTCCAGGGTCTCGACGCAGTGAATAGCGTTGGTACTAACTTTCTTGCATGTGTCTCCTTTTATACGTGTGCAGGACTTTCCCTGGGAGATACACACCTAGGAGTAGAATTACCGTGAATATTCAACATCAGGGGATGATGACAAGTTGTTTTCCTAAAGGGATTGCTTCCCCAACAATGTCCTCTCCAGCACTCACTCGGTGTTATTAAACTCTTACTCTTTGTCCGTCAAATAGATATAAAATTGTGTCTCATTATGGTCTGGATTGCATGTCCCTGACCACCAATGACGTCGATCTGTCTCTGCTTGGGCAGGGGGGCTTAAACAATAGACCTGTATTTCTCGCAGGCTGGAGGCTGGGAAGTCCAAGACCACGTGCTGGCGGATCTGGCCTCTGGCCAGGTGAGGGCCTTCTTCCTAGTTTGCAGAAGGCTGCCTTCTCGCTGTGTCAATTCTCCCGTGGTGAAAGGAGAGAGGTCATCTTTCCCCTGTGTCTTCTCATAAGGACACCAATCCCCTTCACGTGGGCCCCCACCCTCATGACCTCATCACCTCCCAAGCACCCCGCCTCCAATATCATGATGTGGGGCATTAGGTTTCAATGCGCACCTTTTGGAGGGACACAGACATTCAGTCTGTGGCATCTTCTCTTAATATAAACATATTTGCCGTATTTATTTACTCTTTTGTGAAATGTCTATTTATGTCTTTTGGCTATTTTCCATTGGGTTGCTTACGCTCTTGTAGATAATGTAGTTCAGTACGTTGGTGATACTAAGTTTTGTCAGTTGTCTTTTGACTTTCAAAGTTGTCTTTTGATATATAATATCTCAAATAATATAAAATTCTTAATTTTAAAAAAAATCTTAATTTTAATATGGTCAAATGTATTCATCTTTTTCTCTCTAGTCACTGATGTTTGTTAAAGGAAATCTGTTCCTACCCTGAGCTTTAAGTGACATTTAGACATATTTTCTACTAAGATATTTAAAGTTCTGTTTTTAGTATTTAGGTCTTTAATCCATCCAGACATGTTTTCCAACATGGTGTGAGAAGATACCATTTCTGCTATTTGCAGACAGCTCATCATTTTTTCCCTCAACTTCGTCTATTTGACAGGTCCTTTGGCTCTCTGCTGTTCTGACATGACGTTTGTCATGCACCAAAGACCATGTCCCTAAGTGTGAGGTTCTGTTTCTGGGCTCCCTGATTCTCTGGTGGGTTTGTCTCTCCATGCATTATTACTACACTGCCTGAATTCCTATAGCTTCACACAGAGTGCTGACGGTCCTTCCTCTCTACTCTTCGCCTGCAGAAGTATCTTGGCTATTTTTGGCTTCTTATTCTTCCATATCCTTTAACAAGTTTCCTTGAAAGTCCCCGTTAGGACATGGAATGGACATCAACAGATGGGGAGAAGTGACATCTATGCAATGTTACACTTTCCTATCCATGAGTATGGTACATTTCTCTATTTAGTTGAGGCATCTCTAAGAGCTCACAGTCAAGTCCTGTAATTCTTCCTGTAGAGGTTATAAACGTAGTTTGTGAGACTTCTTCCCAGGCGCTTGATCTTCCCTATCCATGGATCTTTTGGCCACGTAGCTCTCCAAGCTCGTTCTGTTTATTCCCTTTGTCCCTCAGCAGAGTGTGAGAAGGAGGTGAAGGAGAGCTTGCCTCAGAGGATGCTTCAGAATGGAATGTCGGGCCCATTTGCTGCTGCCCGAGTGAGCTAGTGAGGGAGCTCTGCGCTGGGTCCATTTGGGAAGACAGCGTCTGCTCCTCTTGGAGGCGGAGCCGTGGGTGCCCTGCTGATCCGAGGAGGACCTGGTTAGGGGAGGAGCACCCAGCCAGGAGGTGCCCCGTGGCAGGAAGAAAGGGTTCCTGAGATCCAGGCTGGGGTCCTGGCTCTGCAGCCTACTGGCAGCCTTCCTTTTAAGTAAAAAAAAAAAAAAAAAAAAAGGGTAACTTCTTTGCTCTCTATCAGCAACATTCCCTAGAGGAAAGACCGGCATGGAGTTGAGAACTATCTGGGAGATTTTCTTATCTGCTTATCCGCTGAGAGGGGTAAGCCACAACGTCGTCAGCGTGTCTGTGACCAATGCGCAGCCATGGCGGCAAAGCGGGGCTACAGATCATCGTGGAGCACAGGTTTCCACCCCTGCAGTTGTGGCTTGGTGGCCTTCCAAGTGGCAAGAGTTATCCAGGGAACATACGTTAAGGCATGGACGGCAATGCCACATCTGGGGCTTTGAGTGACAGTGGAATGCATGCTGCGTGTTCCCTCTAGGACACGACACCCGTGAGAGGAGAGTGGTCACTGCACTGCTAATGGAAGGCCCTGAGGGACCGCATGTGGGGGATCCCCCAGCTCCATTCTAGGGCGGCCCCTGTGGGGCCCTGCCCCAGCCCAAACCCCGGGGGTGTCCCCCTTCAACACGTTCTTAGCCTTGTCATCAGTTTTCTCACATATTCCAACAACTGGGGACTCTTGCCTGATGACACCAGGCAGGGTTCTAAGCTCCCCTTGGGTCCCAGGCAGCCTTCCCCATAGTGCTGGGGGGCGGGGGAGACACTGCCTCTTACAGTGGCTTGCGATGCCTTAAAGCATCGTGGGCCCACTTTTCTGGACTCCCTTGGGGATTCCCTGACCTCTGAAGCAGAGGGCCTCAGGCAGGACCCAGGACTCTGGCAGAAGCTTCCCCATCAGGAGCCAAAAAGGCTCTGTCCTCACCCGATTCGTGTCCACGCGAAGGGAGCCTGCACGAGGCCGATAAGTCATAATCCAGAGAGGTGATGACAGTCGTCTCCATGTCCATTGATTAATGAAAACAGGGCTAGTTGGACACAGAGTAGATGGTTATAAATGGTGCTGTCAGGGAAAAATAATTATTGTATTAATAAGGAAACGGTTCAAAACCAGGCTCTAAAAAAGAGAACTGGCAACTTAGCATCTCTGTGGGCTGGTGCGGTGGACTCGATGGGAGGCGGGGGGCACTTCAGCCACCCCCTTGGTCCCCAGACCCCAGCCTCCACCCCGCCGCGCCCGACGAGCCCACGCCCGGCTTGTCCGCGCCTGGGTGTGTGTGGACGCGGTCGGCTTGACCCGGCTCTCGCGGGATGGCGCGATCCGCTGGGGTTGTTTGCAGGCATCCGGGACCACTTCCAGCAGGAACGGGGAAAAACGAGCATATCTTATTGTACCTGAAACACTCTATGATATGTACTAAATATTATGACTACTTGGGGCCTTGCAATAATTGATTCACCCACACAGCCATTTAGTCTGCGAGCTGTTCGTTTTACAAATTCCACAATCTTTTAGAAATTCTTTCAGTGCGGAAGATTGCTGCCTGGCCTCAGATTCATTATGGTGATTGAATCCTCTTCAATAGAGAACAGTTTAAAGAGAGCACATGCCCGTGTGTCTCAGTCAGAGTGAAGGCACATAGGTTAAAAGCTTGTCTGGGTGGCATAATTCACTGCCGCTATGCCAAACAATCACGTCTTATTGTGACCTTCATAAGATACAAAAAGGCAACAGGATGGAGCTCGGCTTTTTTTAAACCCACTCACAGATTTAGCTTCCCAACATCTGAAGCTTGGAGAATTCCTAATTAAATAACCAATTAATAATGTAGAATAGAAAAAGCTATTTTTTTTTCTGGAATGCAAAATCATAATTAATCAGAGTACAAAAAGCTGCCTGTCTTTATATCAGAAAAATATAGACTAGGTATTTAAATATTTCACCACACCTGAACCCTGGCCATCCGTCATTGTTATGACTTAAAACATCTCAGACTAAATTAGGTTTTGTTTGTATAGAGCAGTGAAAGTCAGATGGCTTGAATGACAAAATTAGAACATGCTCAAATCACTGAGACAAAACCGCATAAAGAGAAAGATGTGCAGGGAAAGGGCTGCCAGTACGGAGCAGGAATCTTCCACTGATTTTTTTTTTTTTTTAAACATATTCTTTCCCACTTACCCCACCAATTGGTGTAAGTATAAATTCCTGGCCCCCAAGCAGACATTCCAGGAAAAAAAAAATGTATCCCTGCCCCCTTGTTAATTGCCCCAAATAGCCAGCCTGGCTGTGGAGAAGGCGCCCCCTCCCCTCCACTCCCCGCCGAGCTCTCTGCCTCCGCTGGCCCGGGTGCCATTTACCCTCGCGGCACCGGCCCGCCCACCGCTCCCGCCGCCCAGCCCGCGGCCGGCTCCCCGCCCACCAATTATTGTCAGTAAGACAGGCAGGAGCCACTAATGATCTAAGGTCCCCCCACCCCTCCGCTCTCTGCACCTCTGGCACATTTATATTTTAAAAGAAAAGCTTGCTTTTATAGTTTGTGCCACCTCCACAATTTATACTTTGCCCGTGAAATACCAGACCCGGGGAGTAAATTTTCTGAGAGAGAAATTCATTGATCGACTAGACCAGCAGACGGCGGGAAATTGAGGCTCACGTCGGTGCCGTGGGCCCAGGGTCGCCCCACGGTCCCCAGTCACATGTTGAAATGCACCAGGTGCGTGCTGCCCCCTTGTTCTCTGAACGTGGTACTCATTGTCTCGCCTTCAAGCTTTTGCTTCTGCTGATGGAGGTGAACATACGAACCCACCTAATCGTCAAGAGGTGGCCCAGTTTTCCCTCTCTGAGGACATCTTCCTGGCCCACCGCGTCAAAACTGACCTCTCCCGCTTTGGGGTGCCTGCACCCATCACCTTCTCCCTTGTGTTCAGGAACCCTGCCCCGGCTCTCACCGCCCCCCGCTTGTGCTCCTGGGGGTGGGGCGCTGAGCCCCTGCTGAGGACGGTGTGGTCAGGTGACCGTGGAACAAGGCCTACCATAGCTGGTTTCAGAGGGACCCTCACCTTGGCCCCGGAAGCCATCGGCCTCTGTCTCTGGCGTTCTGTCCAACCCACCGTCACAAATCTCCTTCAATATATAATTTGCTGTTATCGTGGCAATAAATAATTTTTGGTGATAGTTTTACTGTAAGACTTTGTGCGGTGTTTTTTTATTGACAAAACCACTATGAATCAACATACATGAACACAATAAAAATGTGAGAAATATCTGCATTACGGCTGGGGTTTCGTCAATAGGGCAGTGCATTGATCTCTGCTCCTCTTTGGGGTTATTTGTGGAGTTCCTTGAGCAGAGCGGGCTTCAGAATTGTGCGGCTCAAGAGGAGCCCCCAGGTCCCACACCCTGCTGCGCTCCAGGTCCTTCCCTGATGACCCGCCCTGGGGGCAGAGGCTGCAGAGTGGAGGGGGCGCTGGCGGAGAGCTCACTTAACCCCTCTTTCTTTCCCCCTTCCTCCCTTCCTCCTTCCTCCCTTCCTCCTTCCTCCCTTCCTCCTTCCTCCCTTCCTCCTTCCTTCCTTCCTTCCTCCTTCCTTCCTTCCTTCCTTCCTTCCTTCCTTCCTTCCTTCCTTCCTTCCTTCCTTCCTTCCTTCCTTCTTTCCTCCCTTCCTCCCTTCCTTTCTCCCTCCCTCCTTCCATCAGTCAACCAAGCCACGAGCCAGGGGCTGCGTCCTCGGCCACAGAGGAGGGCCTGACTCCAGCCAGCTCACAGAGGGCTCCCCACCTGGTGGAAGGGACAGACCTGTGGATGGAAGTCCCTCCCAGTGGTGGGGAGCACCAGAGAGGTGCTCCCCCACTTGCCCCTCACACTCCCTAACTGAATGCCTCAACAGGCCAGTCCTGGGCTGTGTCCAGGGCACCGCATGGCTCCCGCTTTCCAAGCGTTCACGGTCCAGCAGGGTGACGGCCGAGGTTGCACACATAAGTAGTAAGGAGTTTCAGGGACTCCCCCCCTCCCCCACTGCCTCCCCGCCCAACTCTTTGGAATGGCCAGCAGGGGGTCTGACCTCACCAAGAGCAAAGGCTTCCTGCAGAAGCATCTGAGCCAGAGTCAAAGGGCCGGGAGTTGGCCAGGCCGGGAGCTGAAAGGCATCCTGGCAGGCACAGCAGCCTGGGAGGCAGCCCAGCGCATTCGAGGAGCTGACAGGAGGCCCAAGTGGCTGGGAGGAGGCTGGGGTGAGAGGTGGCAGGGCAGGACCTGGAAGCTTCCCAGAGAAGAGACCTGGGGGCTCGTGATGTGATGCTCGGTGACTGTGCCACCTCCCCACCCCTCGCTGCCCCCGCAGTGACCATAGGCAGGTCACCTCTAGAATCCCTCAGGTCCACCCCTCCGCTTTCCCCACCTGAACCCAACCCTCAGCTCCCAAGCATCCTCGGCTCCTTGGTGGGGGCGCAGCAGGACTGGCTCTGCCCACTCAGGCATCCACAGTCCTTACCTGTGTCTCCTGAGTCACAGGCCTGCCAAGCACCCACTCTCCCAGCCGGCAGGAAGGACCCGGTTCTCACCCCCTGCCCCCGCCACGCAGTCCCTGCACTGGCCTTGCCTCATTCCCGCCATTCCCATCTAAATCCTGCCCTCCTCTGTGGAGGCCCAACAGAGCCAACCTCCTACAGCAAGCCCTCGGGGATTGTGCCACTGCTGGTGTCCCTGGACTCCATGCTCTGTCTTGCCCCCTGGCTCAGGGGAGTGGGAGCCTCTCTTAGCTCAGGTTTCTTGGTAAGATCTGGAGATCCTGGCTGTGCGTTCCAAGCTTGGCTCTGCCTGTCAGAGGGAAGGGATGGGACCGAGCGGCTTCAGAGCCGTGGCTGTGAAGCGTATGGCCTGGGTGGGCGTGGGGAGGCCTGTGGCCAGCAGCGTGGATCCCTGCCTGCCTAGGGCCGCCAGATGCCCTCCCTCTCTCTTCTTCTCTCTTAGTGACTGTGCTTGCCAAACCAAAGGTGTTGGGGGCTGCGCATTGTCTCCATGTCAAAAGGGACACAGAGCCACCCAGGCCTGGAGGTCTGAGTGAGGGGCCAGCTGCAGGCAGGGAGAGCCCAATATCCCCCTACCCGGGGGTCCCCTCCAAGTGCCCGCTGACTGAGGGTGCCTCTCACCCCTCCCAGAAGCCCTGCCAAGCCCCTGTGTCATCCACCCCCTGGCCCTCCCCGGCTCCCTCCCACACCATCCTGCCCTTCCTTCTGGCAGGGACCACTGTCAAGCTCAGTGGTTTACTTGTTTGAGGGCTGTGTTCCTCCAAACCTACTCAGAGCTCTGGGGAACAGGGTCCAGGGACTTTCCTGGGGTGGGGGGGGCAGGACTGGGACAGTCTGTTAGCTCATCAGAAGGCAGGGGACAAAGTGGCATGTGCACGGCAAATTGAGTGAGTCGGTTGTGCAAGGACGGGGAGGGGTGGCGCTGGATGGTGGGTGGGCTCCGATCCCTCCAGCCTGTCTTGTCTGTCTAGCTCAGCAGTGTCTCACCAGCACGGAGGGCCGCCCTGGCCCAGGTGCCAGCAGGGCTCACCAAAGGGCAAGGCGCTCTCTCCAGAACATGCCAATCACCCCACGTGCTGAGGGTAGCTGGCCTGTCCCTGGTCCCTGGCATCTTGGCCGGGGTCCCCTGACTCCCTGGAGCTGGCCAGGAAAGTGGGGTTTCCCTTTAAGGGTGAAGCCGGCAGCCTCCACGGGCTGTCCTGCCCAGCCCCCGCCCGTATGGCACCTGCCCAGGGCGCCGGCTGTGCTCCCGCCGTCGTCCTGACGTCAGCCGAGGGGACGGACGCCACCCCCCTCGCCACGCGTTGCTCACACAGTGTAGGCAAAAGGCAGGTGTCCAATGGCTGCGGGTGAGGAAGAGAAATAATCTGGTTTCTAAATCAGGACTCAGCACCCAGGGACAGATCCCTGAAGGGCTGTGGGGCGGCGGCTCCTGCAAATGGGGGGATGACCTAGGCTCCCCCCCAGGGGACTTTGGGGGCTCCCCTCAGCTCTGGCCCCTGGTGCTGAGAGCCCTGAGAACAAGCCATCTGAAAATTAGGATTCTGTGTCGGCCTGCCAATCCCCGAGAAGCACACAGCCTTTCATTAAAACCCGCCTGACATTTCTGTTATGCTCAGAAATCCCGAAGATATGCCAAGCGCCTGCTATTTGCCATCACATCCGCTGGGGAAGCGGCAGGGCCGCCAAGCCCATTGTGCTGAGTTGCCCCCCAGGAGGTGGGCGGCCGGCTGTGCAGGGCCCTGGCAGGAGCACGGGCCCTGGGGGCTCGCGGGGGGGGGGGGGGACTGCCCGAGATGCGGCGGGGGCCCGTGGGCCTTGGGGTCGCGCCCTCCGCCCTCTGGGGCAGCCGCAGCTCCTCGGCCCGCGTTCCACGGGGGGCTCCGAGGACAGGAAAGTTCCTGCAGAAATGACGAGGGCCAGCGGCTGGCCTGCAGGGAGCCCTCCCCCTGTGCTCGGGCCTTGGGGGCCGGGGGCGTGGAGGAGGCATGTGGGAGATGGGTGTCGGGGCGGCCTGGTGCCAAGGAGGAGGACAAGGAGGAGGGGGAGGTGGAGGAGGAGGAGGAGGAGGGCAGGTGCTGTCGATATTGGGCATTGACCCGGGTGTCTCTGAGGGAGGGCCTGTCATTTGGCCAGCGTGCCAGGAGTAAATGTGCCTGAAAGGTCACAGAGACCACAGAATGTGTGATATGAAAATGCAGCCATCCCGAGAAGGCAGGGCAAACCCTGGGAAGAGAGGGAAGGAGCACACTGTCGGTGGAGCCCAGCGAGATGGCCACCTCTCAGCTCTGACACCACGTGTCAAGGGGCGGCAGGGACAACTCACACTCCTGCGTGGAAATGCACAGCTGCCCCAGATAAGCATGGGGTAGCAGGAGACAGGGGAACTAGAGGAAGCAGTGTTGGGGCTGAGGCGGCCAGCCAGACTTCCTGTGGGACTGGTATTACGCTCAAGATTGAAGAAGGCCATGGCCATTTGGGAGGGCCCAGATCCCAGAGGACAGGAGTGACCCTGGCCCTAGGGTCTCTCATGGTTCCAGGAGTCTGGTTGTAAGTGACATAAACCCAACTTTGGGCCTTTACCAAAAAGGGGACTATATTGGTTCATGTACTATGTTGCCTTCAGGCATGGCTGGATCAAGGCTCCTGAACAGTGAAACTAAGGTTCTGTTTTTCCTGAACATTCTTAGCTCTGTTTTCCTCTGCATTGGCTTCATTCTCCACAGCAACATCAGCATCTATCACCTTAGCAACCCAAGGACAACTGCTCCTGTAAAAGTCACATGTGTCCTTCCCCAAGCCAGTCACTGGCCAGGGTGATATGGTGCTCTGATTGGTTAATCCTGGGTCATGGAACCTCCCAACCACACAGCGTGAACTATTACCTGAAGAAGAGGAATGATGGAGGGTTGGGGGTTGGAGGGGGAGAGGGGGCTTCCCCAAAGCAGGTCACACATTTGTCATGCCTGATTTTCTACCCTTGTCCCGGAAATCTTACTCTTCCTGAAGCCCTCCAGCCTCATGCAATCAATCCTACCGAAGCCGTAATGATTGCACACCCTCCTGAGCTAGGCTGAGCCTGGGGGATATAAATGAAGGAGCAGGTGGAGCCAGCCACTGGGCTTTCACCCAGGGACACGAGTTAGTGACGCTAGGGCAGGGAGATAGCTAAGAGGAGGTGATGGGGCCGTGCTGGCTGACATCTGCAGCGGTCAGAACAGGCTTCCAGGAGGAGCTAAGGGGTGGGAGTCCCAGCTAGGTCCTGGTTCGTGGACAGAGTTGGGCGGAGAGTCCCATTTTCAACCTTTCCCAACATTTCCTCTTGCCCAACCTGGGCTCAGACCGTCACCTGGAGCCCAGATGCATCCATGTGGCTGATAGGAGGACTCAGAGAAGCACCCTGGAGCTTGGAGTTAGGTGACAGCCAGCTTTGCCACCAAGGGCGATGGTGGGTGTTTACAAGGATGGCTACCATCAGAGCCGCTGTGCACCCACAGGGGGGTGGGCCCCACTCTGCACCGCACCCTCCCACTCTTTGCAGGGTGAGCCAGGAGATAGCATTTTGTCTGCTTTAGATGGGTAGCAAACAGCAGCTCAGGGACCTCAGGAGCAGGCCTCACGGTGTGCTGCAGGCCATCCACTGTCCACCAGGCCTTGGGAGAAGAGAGACTTCCAAGAGGGGAGGAGGGGTGCTAGTGTCCCCCAGGATGGCAGGGTGGCAGTTAATAAGATACGGAAGTGTGTAGGGGGCAAAGATAGCAGGTCCAACCCGGTGGAGCAGAGGGATCCTGGAGAACAACAGGGGAGGACAGGCCATGGAATGGCCAGACTTGGAATGCTGGGCAAAGCTATGGGCTTCATTCTATTGCTCACATGGCAAAGTATTGGGAAGATAAAGCAAGAAGAGGAGTCTGGCCGAGTTTAATGACTTCCCCCCTCCCCCTCCCCATCCACCCATCCATGCCTCCATCCACTATCCATCCATCCACCCATCCAACAATCCATCCCTTCGACCACTATCCATCCATCCATCCACCCATCCACCCATCCATCCATCCATCCATCCACCCATCCCTTCAACCACTATCCATCCATCCATCCATCCATCCATCCATCCATCCATCCATCCCTTCAACCACTATCCATCCATCCATCCATCCATCCACCCATCCCTTCAACCACTATCCATCCATCCATCTATCCATCCATCCATCCATCCATCCATCCACCCATTGCTCCCAAGAGTTCACACACTGGAATATGACCTTCTGAGGGTCTTGGTGACTGGGTGCCAGAGGCTGGGGGACAGCCAAGAGTGTTTGCAGTTTGGTTACCACTCTCTGGCCAGGAGAATGGATGCGTATGAGCCATGGGTGGTGGTGTGTGGCAAGCAACCCCCCCATCTCACCAGCTGCCAGGAAAGAGTGGCTCTCACACCTCAGCTGGCTGATGAGATGGGTCCACCTGGAAAAAAGGACCCCAAACCCAACCAAGCTGAATGGGTATGGCAGGGGGCCTGAGTTCCCAATCAGGTCCCACTCGACATGTTCTGGTGACTGCCGGGGAGGGTGGGAGCCCTGAGACTGGACAACTTGTGTTCTCCACCTTCCTTCATCTGATAGACATGTAGCAGGCCCCTCAGTGCCAGACCCTGGAGATACAGTGGTGGGCGAGTGAGACCCAAGCCTGGCCCCTGGGAACTTGCGGGTCAGTGAGGGGAGAAACAGAGATAACCCTCCCCCACCCACTGGCACTCAGCGAGGAGCGAATGATGCCAGGCTCCCTGAGGGATAAGCCAGATAAGGCAAACTTCCCTGGACCCTGTGTGTTGGGGGTTGGATTATGTCTCCACCCCCAATTGAAGTGCCCAGTACCTCAGACGGTGACCTTATTTGGAACAAGGGTTGTTGCAGGTGTGATTAGGTAAGATGAGCCCCCCCCCCACCCCGTGCAGGGCGAGGCCCTAATCCAATGTGACTCGTGGCCACATAAAAGGGGGACATCTGGACACAGATATGAAAGGGGGGGAAGACGAAGCCTGGAGCAAGCCCTCCGAAGGACAAGCTGGGCCGACACCTTGACCTTGGGCCTCCAGCTCCGTGAGACAATGCATGTCTGTTGTCCAAGCCACGTAGCCAGTGGCATTCCGTTCCTGCACCCTCAGGAAATTGGTGCCGCATGCCAGTTGGGGACGCTCAGGGGTGCCCATAGCTAGGTCCTTGTGGGTTGTCCAGAGGCTGTTGGCACCCCAGGTTACATGGGATCTCCTTTCCCCACTCGATGGCCCCCAAGGACCCTAGCTACTCTTCCTGGTGGCACAAGGGCCCTTTGGGGACTGCGCAGGGGCGGGCCAGAGCTCACGGCAGCCCACCTGGGCGTCTCTGGTAGGAGGTAGGTATGGGCGAATGGGAGCAGTCTTGGGAAGAGACACTGGCCTCTTCCTTAATAAACTGTCCTACTTGCTGTCCTGCTGTTTTCTAAAACACACTACCTACTTTGCAACTCTGGGCTTTGTCCCCTGGCCTGAGGTTCTTTCCTGAGCCATTGTATCACCAACTTGGCCTAAACGTCACCTCCTCCAAGAAGGCACCCCTGACCACCAAGCAAACAGGCCAGGCCTCTGGTTTTCCCCAGTAGAGTGAGCAAAGAGTTCATCCCGTGGCAGGTGTGCTGGCGTTAAGCCTTTAGTTGTCATGGCGGCTTCTGTGTCCTCTGTGTTCAGAGTGCTGTCTTAAATGCAGCAAATGTTCAATAGATATTTGGGGAGGATGGATGGATGGATGGACAGATGGGTGGAGGGATGGGCTTATATCCCAGGGTAGAGCAGAGAGAGTATGTGGGTGTTGGGTTTTTTTGTTTGTTTGTTTTGTTTTGTTTTGTTTTAGCAGGGATTTTCTGTGTGAGGCCCAGGGCAGGGCAAGAGGGCTGTGGGAGGGGGAGCAGACGCACAGGGCCCAGGGTCCTGATGAGGCCTGCAGATCTCGCACAGTGGCCACGGGATGTGGGTGGAGCCCCCACTCCGTTCCTGCCGTCCTCTGGCTCTTTGGCTGCTCTGACGGTTGGCCGCTTTCGGAAGAGGCAAGGGACGGTGGTCCCGTAGAGGCTTCAGAGGGAACACGGTCCTGGGCAAGCCTCGCTCCCAGCCCAGGGCCCCCCGGGGGAGCCTCCAGGACTTGCCTCCCTCAGTGATGTCCGTGGCCCCAGGTGGCCGTGGCTGCCGCTCGCGAGCACAGAGATGGCTTTGGGGGCTGTGTCTGGCTCTGGGGAGAGTGAGGGGTTCCCGGGGTCTGTCCTGCTGAGGGGTATGGTTCTTCCAGCCCCCACTAGTGCTGCAGTGCCTCAGTCCCCCAATCTTGGGTAGCACTGGCCCGCCAGGCCACTGCGGCAGGGGTGGGACAAGTCTGCTGATGGCCAGTGCTCACGCACGGGTCAGGCAGGGAGGGCCTGGCTCGCTGCCCATACGGATCCCGAGTGTGAGTGTCCCCTAGGGGGGAGGCCTCTGCAGACAGCGGGATGGCCAGGAGAGGGGGTTCAGGTGGCCCCAGGCTCCTGCTTGGAGCTGCCCAGCCCAGCCCAGAGGCTCAGCTCTCCGGAGGGCTTCGGGCAGTTGTGCCAGGCCCCGCACCCCATCTCAGAAGGCAGCATACTGCCCCCCATCAGGTAAGGGTCTATGCCGCCTGTCCGCTCCTCCCCAGTCCAGCCTCCAAAGCTGCAGGAAAAGCCAGCTCTGGGCTTTGTTTATTTTTGGAGTTTTAACTGGCTGGGTGAGGAAGTGAGTCTTGTTAAAGGGGATTTAACTGTGGGTCACTGTGAGTTTGAGGGGCTTAGGAAGAAAGAAAGAAAGGGCTTTCCCCTTCATCCTCCCCAGAGCAGGGGCCCCTCGCTCACAAAGACTCAGGCCCCTGAGCCGGGACCTCAATGCCAGCCCAGCTGGAGGGAGCCTGTTAATGGGGAAGAGATTAAGTCATTTATGGGAACCGGAGAGGGGTTTCTTAGCACCGAAAAGAAAGGTCTCCCCAGGCCGGGGAGGGCCGAGGGCTGGGCGGGGGGGGGGGGGATTTCCCGGGTTTTCTTCATGGTCCCTTGAGGGGAGGGTTGCTTCTCTGCCCTTTGGAACCCCAAGCCAGCGCCGGTCTCACGGGCCTGGGGTGCACTGGAGACCCATGCCCCTTGACCCCCCCCAACCTTGGAGGAGAGGAAAGTCCCAGCTGTGCCATCTAGTTGACTGTGGAGACCCCTCTGGGTCTTTCCTCTGAGCACAGTCCTGTGAAGGAGACGGGTAGCGTGGCCTGGGCTGTGCCGGTCCGGGCCGCCCATGCCCTTCCCTTGTGAGTGAGGGGTGCGCCTCCTCGGTCTGTCTGGGCTTGGGGTCCCGGGGTGCTAGGACCCCTCGCTGAGGGAGAGGGGTGCCTTCGGGCTCCCCACTGCAGAAGAGGCAGGGGCAGGGCTCGGCGGCCCTCCCCCCCGGAGCTGGTGTGTCCCACCACTTTGTCACTCGTACTGTTCCCTCCAACCTCCCACTTCTGGGCCTGAGGCCCAAGATAGCCCTTCGTCAGGGCGGGGAGGGCCTCGTGGAGTCAGATCTCACCCTGGCCTCTGGAGGGTTTTATTATTATGGGAAACAGCCAAAGTGGTGAGGAGGGGGGACCATCATCTCCTGCAACCAGATAAAATAGAAACAACTAAATAAAGCACCCTTGCTGCTCAAGGGAAAAATTCTGCTTGTCAATTATGATTTATGAGCGATTGCCAAACGGGGAGCTGGCCTGCCTGTCTCAGAGGCCTGCTTCTGCTTCCCCCCACTGGGTGGGCGAGGCTGGGGGGTGGCAGGGCTTTTCTGGGAGAAGGTGGGTCCTTCCACAGCACTGGCTGTTAACCCCTTGTTGCCTGCATCTCCAGTACCCGGCTGCTGGAGGGAAGGGAGGGGACCTTGTGCCCCCAATTTGGCACAGAGGAGGGGAGGGCATATGGACAGCGGCCACTGGCGACGCGCCCACGCCGGGCCCTGGCTCCGGTCCCAGTGTGAGCTTGGGACGGTGGCGGGTAAGCTCTCTATCCCTCTCTGCCCTATAAAGTCCCTGGCAGAGCCTGCCCCTGCGTCCTCCCGGGCTCCCCGTGGAGGGGCATCAATTTGTCCTCGCTTGCGACTGGTCCGGCCAGATGGTGGGTGTTTCCAGGCCACAAAGTCCTCTGACCTTTGAACAGTTGTCGCCGAATTTCAGTAATGAAAGGGCCTCTTTTGAATATGTACAAATGAGACGTTATATTTCCATACATTTTATTTCCAGCCTCATCTGCGAATCTAATATTGACCTGGAGTTATCTGTGATGGGGAAGTTATTAATTCTGACAGATATAAGGGAGAAGCTAATATTCGCCTTTTACAAACACCTAATATTAATCTCGGGCGCTGTAAACGAGTACGGCACGCCGGCATGGGGGAGATGACACCAGCTCGGAATTTGATAATGAAAAATGGGGAAGTTTAATTTCAGGGAATGGATAAAAATGTTTGCCTGCTGTGAGGCAGGCCGCACGGGAGGCCCCGGGCAAGGCTCCCCGAGGACAGGGCAGAGGTCTGGCGGGGGCCCAGGACCCAGGGGGCCTGAGTGCCCTAGTGCTGCTGCCCCCGCCTCCCCTCCCCCCCGAGGCAGAGAGCCAGCCTCGGGGTTCTCCCCGGGGGACCTCTGGGCTCAGAGCCCCCGGGGGTACACGTGAGCTGTCCTCCAGGGCAGACCGGGCAAGTGGGCAACAGAAGGGAGGAGGAGCCAGAGTGGGGTGAGGGGTGAGAGCTCGGGATCCCAGCTCCTAAAGCAGGGATGCCCTTTGCCCTTGGGGCCCTGTCTGCTCTGCGGTCCCCTCATTGCATCCCCAGGGGCCCCCGTGTTTGTTCAGGACTCCGCCAAAGCCTTCTTTCACTTTTCTGGCCTGCCTCCTGTGTCTCTGCTCCTACTGCTTCTGGCTTCTCCCCTGCAGGCCCCGGTTGCCAGCCCCTTCCTGCGGGAGGTCACCCTGGCGCCTCACCGAGTGGAGCCCCCCTTCCATAGACTCCGATGGGGTTAAGGGCTGACTTGTGTCCAAATTCCTGCGTTGAAGTCCTACCCCCAGCACCCCAGCATGTGGAAACATTTGGAAACAGGCTTCGTGCAGAGGGAGGTGGTTGGGCTGAGGTCACGTGGGAGCCGGGGAGCCTGTGATCCAGTGTGACTGATGTCCTCATACAGAGGGGACACGTGGACCCAGAACGCCCCATGAAGATGAAGACGGACATCGGGTCATGTGTCGTGGGCCAAGGCGCCCTGAAGTTTGCCGGCAAAGCCCCAAAAGCTAATGGAGAGGTGCTCAGAGGAACCCCTGCCCACACCCCGCCCCTGCTTCGGGCCTCTGAGCTGTGGGACAGCACTTTTCTGTCTCGGAGCCCCTCGCTCAGTGCCCTTCGCCACAGCAGCCGGACACACTGCTGTGCTCCCACTTCCTGTGCAGCTGTGTCACCAGGAGGGCACAATTATACCCGTGAGCTCCCCCGGGGGGATGGTCCTGTACCCTGAGCGTGCACCTGCACGTTCCCAGCGCCAGGCACGCTGCCGGCCACATTGGTGGGTTAGTGGCTGAGTCTTGTTGTTGCCTCTCCCAGAAATAGAGCAGTAAGCATTCATTAGACTCCTTCTGTTTGCCCAGAATGGTGCCAAGGGCTGGGCTGCATACACAGGACATACCCTAACCACCGACCCCCAACCTGTCCTGGGCGAAGGTTGTTTTGTATTTCTTGTGGGGCTTACGTCTTGGGGCAGATTGGGTGCCTTTAAATCTCCAGCTGCTAGAACTGGGAAGGACCTCAGCTATCGCTGAGTCTAGTTTGTACCAAGGTGGCAGGTGAGGAAACAGAGCCCAGAGAGGAGGAGTGGCTTCTCCAAAGCCACACAGCAGGTCAGGGTCTGAGCAGGGAGAGGGCTCAGACCCTTGGCTTAGGGCTCAGACACTCACTCTCCCCGGAAGAAGGGGTTGAGAAAGCATTGGCTGTGATAGGGAGAATGCAGGAGAGGGAGGTCAAGACTTTCCTTTCTGCTTTTTTCCTCCCCCCTCCCTTAAATCGCAGGTCTTAAGTGTTTGTTCTGCAGAAGCATTTGAAAGAATCCGAGGAGCTGCCTGCTGCTCGTGCCAGCTCGTGTGCTTCCCTTGCTCCCTCTGTTCTCCCTCGCACACCCTCACCCCAACACCTGCTCACCCCCACACCCCACACGTGCTGCCTGACCAGCGCGTGGTGAGTCACTGGGCCACACACACGGCCAGGGCCGCACAGAGGGCTGCGCTCTGCTTGTGCGTTGATAGTGACACGCACACGCACACGCACACACCTATGTGCCAAGCAGACCCTGAGGACAAGGGTCGGGGGCTCAGGAATCCTGGGCCGTGTGTGGCTCTTATAGCAGAACGAAGATGGGATCCCGACTGCTTCTCCCCGTTGCAAATCACAAAAGCCCTTTGAGGATCTAGGAAGCAGGGGTGATTGCGACTGTGAGCGAGTGTGAGTGTGAGTGTGCGCTCGTGTGCACACTCACAGAGCAGGGAAGTCCAAGCAGGGCACCGTCCCCTTTCTCTTCCCCGGTGCCCCTAGTCATGGTGACGCCTGGCCCGGGGTACATACACACACCGCCCTTTCCCCTCTCCCGTGTGATCGGTGGTACAGTTGACGTGGCAGGGAGGACGGAGGTCCTTCGGTGCCTTCTCCGTTGTGGGCGGCAGGTCTCGGTCCCGCCCCGGTGCTGGCGATCCCCGGCTGGGCTGGGCTTTGGCAGGACTTTCCAACAGGTCCCGCTCAGGCCAGCCTCCCCGTCCGGCTTCCCCGTGGGCCGGGGCACAGCTGCCGTGCCCCCGTCCGCCTCTCGGGGGGCCCCTCCCCAGGGAGCCCGGCCAGCGGCGAGCCCCGCGCGGCCAGCGGCGGCCTCTTGCCCGACCTTCGTGAGCTGAGGCTGTGTTTATTGTCAGAAAGATGACTAAGAAATCCTCGACATATCGTATCATCAGCATTACGATCGGAGAAACAACACCTACAAAATCTATTATTCATTAAGTGTAACCAATATATAATTTAAAACAGTGGGTTTTGTCAAATAATGTTAGGTCAGCATAATTTTCTGCCTATTACTAATATCTATAACATCTTTGCCTTAGTCAGCTCTATTTAAATATGCAACCATTTACAGCTTTTGAGAATATTTCTGTGCACTCCCAATTTCCAATATTCAACTACGACAAATTTTATGCTGACATCAATAGCAAACTATTAAAGACAGTATTTCATTATTGGTTTTTCATCCCAAAAGTTATTTACAATTATATACTAAGCACTCATATTAAAGGAAACCATTTAAATGAGGTGCTATCTACTTTAACAATATGTCTGTCACAGAATGAGATTGTGTTTAAAGATTTTATCAAGAAATGGTTGTTTGCTGAGGTTATGTTTTGTCCATGAAATATGCATTTCATATCTCTTTCATTTCATTAACATAATTTAATTTGTGCTTTGCATTTTGTGCATAATACATATTTGATTTACAAAACAAATATTTCCATTAGAAAATGAATTTCATGCAGGCAAAAAAGCAGAACCAAATGATGTATTGAAGGAAAATAAGAAGAAATGAAATGCATTTTCTCAGTCTATTAAAAAATCTATGGCATTGACAGAAAGTGCACTTAGTGCTACATTTAAAAAATAGCACATATGTCAATGTATTAACAAATAGAATTGGAAATACAAATATTTCCCTATATCAAGCCAAGAATCTCTTTATTTTAATTGAGTTGATTTAAAAGCCCAACTACAATTTAATTTTTATTTCATGATGTGGTGCTGGGGCTGGTGCCGTTGGAGCTGTGTGGGGTTGGCGGTTGATGGAAGAAGATAGTTGACCTTAAAAATGGCTTTTATTGACAATGGAGAGACATGGTTGAATAGGAAGCGAATGGGAAGCGGGCCCTTTGTGATCCGGGAGCAGGGAGGGGAGGGTGGGGAGGGCAGGCTTCTGAGCAGCTCCTGCTCGGCTGCTCCCCGCCGCCCCTCCCATGCCCCTTTCTCCTGCACCTGTAAGGCTTGCTGGGGTCCTGGGAAGCCGGGAATGGGAGCCTTTGTTGGCCCACGCATGAGATGGAGGCTCGGGGATCGGGGCTGTGGGTCTCCAAGCTGAGGCTCCTTTAGGCCCTTGTTCCCCTTCCCGCCACAGACGACCCTCCTCCTCGCCAGGGCCGTGGCCCAGGGTGTGGTAGGGGCAGGCACACTCTGGTCAGTGCTCATGCAGCGTTATTTAGAGGTGGCATGCGGGGCCCACTGTGACATTCAATGATGGAAGACAAGGGAAGACATGACCGAGACATCTGAGACATCTCTGAGAGACACGGGGCAAGGGGCAGGCTCCCAACCCTACAACCAGGCTTCTATGCATTGGGAACAGAGGGGTGCTGACCCTTCAGGACAGCTGTAGGACGGGGGCCTAAGGGACAGACCACCGCAGAGCAGCTCCCAGAGAGGACAACCTCGCATGGTGTGTCTGTGGCCCAGCTGTCTACACTGGCCACCACACTGGGTTCCTAGTCCCTGACCTGAAAGCTTTTTCCTTGAAGCCCACAGATCCGTGCCCCAGGCCCACTCATACCCATCCTGCCTTGGCTTCCCACAGAGCAAGGAAGCAACCCTGGCCCGACAGCCCTCAGGACGGGTAAAACAGGGTCGGAGGGATGTCAAGTGTCAGGCTGAGACTGTTTGGAATATCCGCAGGGCCTCTTTAGAAGAGAGAAGGGCTGGTCTTGGTGCTGTGATTGTTCAGGTGGGTTGCCTGGAGCTCACGAGACCAGCCTGTTTATATATGCAAAGGGCAGTGGGGACCTTGAGTGGGTCTGTAGTATACAGTTGCATAGGCTGTGCACTGAACCACAGTAGAGATGCCATTCATGTCTGTGAACATGAGAAGTGTGTCCCTAGGAGTTGTGTAGTATGGCTGCCCTGGGGCTGAACCAAGGCTTTCAACAGGAAGGCCGCATCACAACCTCAGTGGTCATGGAACATCACGGGTAGGGATGGGAAGACTCCCACATGCTCCTACTCACACACACTCCCATAAATTTACACGCACACACTGACACACTCATACATGCTCCCACAAGCTCCCAATACTTCCGTTCTCTGTCTGTCTCCGTCTCTCTCTCATTCACACACACACACACACACACACACTCACTGGAGACCCTGAAAACCAGTCTGCTTCTCTGCCCACCCAGGTCTGTGTCCTCAGGTCTCCTTATCCCCTTCCTGTCAGAACATGGCCCCTTTGAGGCTGGGACAGCCTTCCTTGGACAGTCCTCATCATGTCAGACTGAGGCCCACGAGAGATGGGTCTCCTTGCATGTGGGAAATGCCCACAGGCCTCTGGGGCACAGGTGCCTGGGCAGGGGGCTACGAGGGTACCGACGGGGGACTTCCTCTGTGATCTGAGTGGGACCAGCAGTGCCAGGCTAGAGGGGCTGTGTGTGTGCTTGGAAGCCCTGGGCCAGCCTGGTCCCTAATCCTAACTCTGCCCCCTCTCCTTCAAGCCCCTACCCCTCCTTGGGCTGTCCAGGCCCCGAGGAGAACATGCGTTGTAATTAGAAAAGTCCCTTTTGTTTTGATACCAAACATCACCCCCCCACCCCCCCACACAATGGTCAAGCTGGTTGGAGAGGGAGGAAACCAGCCGAGGAGCCAGGAAGCTGAATGGTGCCCAGCAGGGGCCGAAGGAAGAGAAGCAGGGCTGGCCAGGCCCCCGCCTGGGGTCGGGGATGTCTGTCGACATTCCACTGTGTGTCAGGAGCTCCCAGGCACCCGCAGGCCAGTCTGATCGCCCACACCCCTGCGTATCTGGCCGCCAGCCTGGGTCCCCGGCCATACTGCCGGAAGGAGGTATGGAGTTAAGGACTACACATGGTCTATGCCGTACCACGGAAGCTGAGGCCACTGAGCCAGGAGGGGCAGCTGCAGTGTGGTAGAGACGTGGACAACACTCATCTGTGATTAAAGAAGGTAGTTCCTAGCTCCGAGCAGGACTCCAGGACCCGCAGGTGGGGGTGCTGCTGTCTGCCTCACGGAAGGAGAGGGAACAGGTGTACATGGAGGCGGATGGCTGTCACCACGGAGATGGGGCTGGGTCACCATGCGCTTGGCTGGTGACGAAGGTGGGAAAGTGCTAACACAGGAAGTCAGCTTGCTTTCGGGCTGGGGCGTTGGAAGAAAATCCATGTCTGGGGGAGAAAAACCTCCTCATATTAGCAGTATGGATTTCTGGCACCAGCTGAACCAGGGTCCCTCTTTGCTGGAGGGAAGGGCTGCACACAAGGGCTTCAGGAAGCTTCCAGCCGTCCTACCTTCTCGTGGCTCCTCAGGAAGGGTGGTCTTCAGAGAGCCCGAAGCCGCAAGGGCCGGACTGCTTCCTCGCCTTGGCGGGTGGGGAGCTCACCCCAGGGAGGGGGCCAAGGAGAGTCTGAGCCAGGGACAGGTCCTGGGGCTGTGTCCCTCCTGGGTCTCCGGAGCCCTCGCCTCTCTGGCCAGCCAGACGTCCATCTCCTGAGGACCTGGGACATCAGCGTCGGAGACAAGGTCAACCAGCTTTGAAAGGATACTTAATTTTGCTCCCGGGATGGCACATTTTGGGCCCAGCGTGCTCTGGGTGTATCCATGCCAGGTATTGGGGAAACAGAGGCGTGGAACTCTGTCCCTGCCATGGCGAGGCACACTCCTGACCAGAATTTATCCTTCAGTGATCTGAACGGATAATTCTATTTTCAGACAACTTCCTTTTACACATTGAATTTCTTTTTTTTTTTTTTAAGATTTTATTTATTTATTTATTTGACAGAGAGACAGTGAGAGAGGGAACACAAGCATGGGGAGTGAGAGAGGGAGAAGCAGACTCCCCACTGAGCAGGGAGCCTGATGCGGGGCTCGATCCCAGGACCCTGGGATCATGCCCTGAGCCGAAGGCAGACGCTTAACGACTGAGCCACCCAGGCGCCCCCAACATTGAATTCGTGTATAACTAATATAGGGGCATAATTTTTAAGCCTGAGTTGGTTTCTAGTGAGAAACGCTTTCTCTTACAGAGACCAGCCTTCTCCATCCTGCCCCTCCCCACCCTCACCCTAGCCCCTCAGGGTGGCCAGTTCCCACTCTTCTAGCTGTCCTAATTGCATTCGGTTTTGTTTGCTACTGTTTTTGCTAGCTTTTTAAAAAAAATGTGCCATTATGAATTTATGCTCGGATTTCCTGCCAGAATTGTAAGCTTGCGTTGCAGCCACAGTACTGTGTCATATCTGGCTGTCCGACATCCCCATGTCATTTCTTGAGGACACTCTCACGCAGTGTTTGGCTTTGCTGGAAGCTCTTTAGAAGGAAGCTCAGTGGCTCTCCTGGTGTCTCCCTTCCACATCAGCCTGGGGACCGACTGGCCCCTCCTGCTTTTCACGGCGACATCCTCCCCTTTCTCAGTTTATTCCTTCGTTTTGTTGGTACACACCCTCCAGCGACTTTCTGAGAAAAGGTGCCTGGAGAATCCTTTACTTTTTGGACTTTGCATGTTTGAAATGTGCCTCCTGACTGGCCGTTTGGCTGGATCCAGTGGTGAAGGCGCCATCCCAGCGTTGTCTGGGACCCAGCATGGCTGCTGACAAGTCCCATGCCTTTCCAATGTGGCCCGCTGTCCCCCGAAAGCATGAAGATTCTGTGTTTATCCCCCTGTTCTGAGATCCCACATGGATGGGCTCGCTCCATCTGGAAACGCCTGTCCTTCACTGCCAGGATGTTTCTTCGAGTCACTGCCTCCAAAGACATCTGCCCTGGTCTTCCTCGGCCACACATCTCCGGACGTCTTGTCAGTCTGTTTGTCTCACCACCTCGTCCCCCTGCCTTAGCTGGTCTCTCCCATTTCCATCTTTGTTCTTTCTGTTCTGCTTCCGAGGGATGTCCCTCACTTTAACTTCTAATTGCTGATTTGGTAAAATTCTGCTCTCCTATTTCTCATTTTAAAAAGCTCTTTTTCTTCTTTCTTCTTTCTTCTTCTCCTTCTCTTTCTCTTTTTCCTTCTCCTTCTCCTTCTCCTTCTTTTTTAGTGAATGTTCCTTTTGTCCCTCTCCGGTTCTTGTCTTCTTACCTCGCTGACGCATTAATGATAACCTCATGGGCATTTCCTTCTAAAAAATAATTGTGGCAAAAAACACATTACATGAAACCCACCCTCTTTAACAAAATTTTGAGTGTTTTATGTGAAGTGAAGGAAACCCCTCATAAATGGGCAAATACTGCATGATTCCACTTTTATGAGGTATCTAAATTAGTCCAGTGCAGAAGCCAGGAGTACAATGGTGGTTGTCAGGGGCTGAGGGGATGGGAGGGGGAAACGGGAGTTGCTTGCTGTTCCCTGGGTATGGAGGTTCAGTTGGGCACGAGGAAGAAGGGCTAGATATCTGTGGCCATTTCTTCTCTCGCTCCTGCTTTGCTTCCATGTGTCCCAAGTCCCTCTGTTGGCCTCTGTATCATACTTTGGAGACCCTCCTCAGATGTCCGGTGGCCTTTGCCTATCCCTGTGTATCTTGGAACGAAGGACCAGAGGTACCCCTGGAAGGTTTGTGTGCAGACTGGCCTGCTGGGGCCTCTCTGTGGGCCACTGGGAGGTGACCTGCCCATTTCCTGGAAACAGCCACGTGTGGGATCCACTAGTGTCTCTCTTGGGCCAGTCTTGCCAGTGAGAGCCCCTCCGATCTCCCGTGGACTTGGGGGTGTGTGGATGAGCACAGCTGTCAGCTCTGGGGTCCGGGCGCTTGGGACTCACTCCCCTATGAGGCTTCTTTGTGCCTCTCATTGATGACGTCATCACGGCACCTGCTGCCTCTGCCCACCTTCTCTCCAGAGCCAGTCCCACTGTCGCTGGGTGGCAGGAGCACGCTCCTGGCTGCCCGGACCTGGGAGTTTATGGGGTGACAGACGCTTGGCCAGCCCTCCACTTCCAGCTCTGTCCACACCCCATGCTCAGACGTACCCGGTGGTTGCCGTCCCTGAGCGGCCACCACTGCAGCCACACACGCCGGTCCCTCGGCGCCACTCCCTCGCCAACGTCCCATCTGCTCTCCGTCTCTCCCACTTTTGTCCAAATCCCCCTTTGCTGCGGCTGCTCGGCCTGTTCTGTCTGTGTTGTGGACACGTGCCTTTTCATGCCCTTACTGTCCGCTGGTGACATTGGGCGTGACAGCAGAGAGATGGTGACGTGCTGAATCTTCCACAGGTTCCCAGAAAGACAGAAGCACGGGCTCCTCTGGGCCAGTCCCTTCCCGTCCTGTGGACTCTGTTTCTTCGTGCGAGGACAAGGGAAGTGTTGGGTGACACGCCCTCCCAAGCCCCGGCTGGCTCTGGTGGTGTTTCTGGGTTCTGTTGAGTTCTGAAAAAACCTGCACGGACCCCACAGAAGAAAACCGGGCCAGAGATGCATAGTGGTCTTGCTGTTTTGTCCAGAACGTCCATGGGCTGAACTGAGACCCCTCTAGCTCCCAGTCACAACCAACTCAACCTGGCCCTGCGCCCAGGAGTCCTCTCCCTCCTCCTCACGCTCAGCCACCAGGAGAGTGAGCTCACAGGCCGGGATCCCGCTCCCGAGCCTCAGGCCGGGATGGGGTGTGCGTGTGACAGAAGTGGGAGAGGTGGGGGCTCTGGCACCCACACGACTCGTGCTCCATCAAAACGAGTTTTTGCTATAAATGCCCGCATCTGCCAGCTGTACACCCTGCTTGAAAATGCGGTGTATTAATATAAAACATGAGCTACGATAAGGCCAACAGAGCAGGAGAACACCGTTTGTGCCCCGGTTCCCATGAGGAGGGGGCACGTCATGCCACGCAGGGCTGTAGGGGGGCGCACCAGCGTGGGTGGGCGGCAGATGCAGGGAGGGCAAAGGGCCTTCCCTGTGTTTCCGCTGGAAGGAACAGGTGCGGCGGGGTGCGCAGGCTGGGGTTGGCAGCTTGGGGTGATTTCCGCAGGCGCTGGGGCGCGGGGCTGTCTCTCCACACCCGGCACCTGGCCCTGGGGTGACGCGGGCAGGGAGGTAGCGGCCTGGAGTGGGACTGTCCCACAGCACACAGGGAGAGGAGGGGAGGGGGGTGCCGGGCCTGGGTTGGCTGGTGTGCACAGCTGCTCAGTATTCTGGGGCCTAGCTAGCCCTGGCAGGGGCAGTCCCTGCAGGGGCAGCAAGGCCCGGATGTCAAAGCATCAGCAACACGAGAGTAGAGGGCGTAGTTAATAAATGACCCCTGCCCAGCTGCTGGCCAGAGGCCTCTGCTGGGCGACGAGATGTGCAGAAGGGTAGACGTGGGCCTGCTGGGAGCTCTCCTCTCGGGGCCGGAGAGCTGGGCCAGGAGCCTCTGGGTTGGTGGGGAGAGTGCCCCAAGGGAGGACTGCACAGAGGGGACCAACTGATGTGCCGGACGGGCTGCGTGGGCCGGGGGGGGGGGGCTGTGAAGCAGCTTGAAGGATGTAAGTGTGGGCGCTGTGGGAAGTTCCTCCTCTCCTGACTCCCTCCCCCGTGTCCCTCTCCTCCTCCCACTCTTCCTCCTCACGGTGCATCAGCCAATCAGCCAGGGCCCAGTTATGTGTGTGAACAGGCCACCAAGAAGTACCCAGCAGCACCCTATGCCCCCTCCCCTCTGCCCTGGCACAGCGCATCCCAGCAGGGGAGCCCCCTGGGGCCTCTGGGTGCAGAGCAGGTGCTGGGGGGCGGCTGGAGACACAGAGGCCTGGGGCTGCCCCCGTCTGCTCATCCTGGTGAAGCGGGCGGGTGGGGGGCCGGCCCCACGGTGCCTGCCCGCTGCAGGTCAGGGCGCCCTCCCGGGGCCTCGCTCAGGGGAGGGGCCTCTTCAAGTGCCACCCGATGGCGGGAAAATAAAAGCCGTGATTTAGAGGCCGCCTCCACTCGACGGGCTTCCTTAGCTAATGAACCTCAAGCAGATTCATGGCTGTGTGTGAAGTCGACGGGGTCCTCACTCCGCGGAGACGAGCAGCATAAATCTTTGTTTTTAATGTCTAATGATATGTAAAATATTTAAATTTGCAACTCAGAATTATTAAGCTGCCAAGGTTTTTTGCCTATTAAAGTGTATTCTTGTCTGAGAATTTATGGGGCGCCCTGTGCCCGCTGCCAGCCCCTGTTAGGGGACAGGAGGTATAGATTTGTGGTCTCCTACTGTAAAAAACTCCAGGATCGTCTGACCCTGTAAACTGAAAATTCATGTCTCTCGCCCGGGGACAAATGCATTCTTTGTAAAGGCGGCCCATGGCCAGCCTTGGGCTCAGGTTAGTTTATTGTCACTAGTTGATAACGTTTAATGGAAAAGATACAAGAGTGCCAAAGAATTTTAATTATTTTTGTGATAAAGTTATATGTTCGGCCTTGAAAAAGTAGAGATAATGCAGGGATTCATTATTATTCCCACTGTGTTTAAACAGACGACACAGAATGCAAACAAAAGCAGATGAAATTTGAAAAGTATTATCAATATTGCAGATAGCAGATGCCCTTTCGAATCAGAACAAGCATATCTTCTATAGCAACTTTATGGTTGAGTAGTTTATTCATTTCTATTAGAAGGTTGTACGTTTCTAAAATATGTAGATGGTATCTAGAAAAACCAACCAACCAGACGGGTCATTCTGCTTGTTTTCCTAAATTTATTATTTCTCTTCTGCAGGCCCGATCTGAGGGGCATTAACATGGGAGTGCAGTCTTCTTGTGTCAAATTCTATCTGGTACATGACCTTTGGCGGGCTTGGCGCTGGCGAGGAAAGGAAATCGGAACGAGGTGTCTGGACCATGATGGAGTTTGCGTTTGGCTTTATCTGGGTTGTGGTTATGAGGCTGGAGTCAGGGTCTGCCCGTCTGTCGGTAAACTTCCCATATTCTCTGGGCTTCTTTGGCACCCGGTGGAGGGAAACGGGTCCAGAGGCAAACGGCGGTTGTCCCTCACCACCTGTCTCCCTCCCAGGGCCCCCCCCCAAGACTTCGAGGGTCACTCCAAGGTGTCCGAGGGGATTTTGGCTTCACCTTGACACATAAAAATGGGTCCAACTTCTTTCCAGGGCTGCAATCTACCCGGGCTTCTTGTCCCTGGGGATGCAGCTGGGACTGTCCAGGTGTTTTCTTGGAGGTTGGGAAGAGGCCCTGATGACCGCTTGATCCCGAGGCCCCAGTTTGGGGCCTGGCGCTTTTGCCTTCCTGTTCTGATTTTCTTTTCTGAGAAGTGGATCGATTCTTGTTCTCACGTTCACTCCACAGGGTAGCCTAGGGCTTCAGCTCTGCAGCCAGGGCCTTGGGCTCCTAGGGAGCCCCTGTTTTCTCAACTCTGACATGGGTTCGGATGCTGTTGGGGTTGTTAGCATTACATGAGGTAATAGAGTCATGGGAGCTCTCAGCCCCTTGTCTGGCTCTTAGTAAGTGCTCAGTGAGTGAGCTGTTATTATTATCAGTACTGTAGTTTTCTTCCACTGATGGCTCCTGGATGCACAGGAGATCCTTCTCCCTCTCCCAGCTGTCGGCTGAATGGGGCTCTTTCTGTGGCTCCTTCCTGGACTGACGTTTCTTTGAGGCAGGAGTCTTTCGAGGGTGGCTGGGACCCATGGAAAGGAAGGGCAGGGAACCCTCATCCCCGGGCACCCAGAGCTGGGGGGTCTTGGCCATGGGGAGGCTGTGAGGGCAAGCCCGGACTCTGGGGAACTCTTCAAGTCTGGCTGGGAGCTGAGGACGGGTTTGGACAGGGTGCCACGAATTAACCACTGCTTTCAAGAAGCTATCCCTGGCAGCAAGCGGCTTCTCGGGAGAAGAGACTTGCTCAGAGACAGACGTTTCTAGAATAAACCACGTGATGAACCACAAGAGACTTCTCCATATGTTCCAAAGGACCGGTAAGATACCTACTGTGTGCTCCAGCCACAATGGAAGAGTATTAGAAATTAAAAGTAAAAGGAGAGCTGGACATTCCTGTGCATTTGGAAGCTAAATAACATTTGAAACAGAAACAATACACTAGGAAAACCTAGGATGGAAGGGTCCTGAAGATGCTACAGGTCGAAATGTGTGGGTCACAAAGAAAGCCGTAAGTACAGATGCCTTTTAAATATATTTATCAGGAAACAAGAAGGATCGACAACAAATGAGCTTAGCGTTCAACTGTAGAGATGGGAAAAAGAGCAAACCCCAAGAAATAAGAGCACAAGTAGTAAGGGTAAGGGCAGACACTTACCACATACAGCAGACTCGCAAAGACACAGGCAGCTTCCTGCAAAGATTACTAAGGCCGAGCAAAGGACAAGAGACGGTGCAGGCGGGAGGCAGACCCCAGAGGCCTCTGGAGGAGAGGGTGCGCCAAGGGGACCTGAGTTTCCCAAGCGTCTGCCAGGACCGGTTTCCCTGGACAGTCCTGCTTTGTGCCTGTCGTCCCCTCGTAATTATTAATGACACCTCCTTTCATCTCCAAGTGTCCTGGTTTGGAAGGTAACGTACACCTGCCCACTGGCCACCAAGAGCCACGCGTGGCTACTGAGAGCTAGAAATGCAGCTCGTCTGCATGTGTTGAGCTGCTAGTGGGAGCTCATGCCAGCTTTTGAAGACATAGTACGAGAAAAAGAATGTAAACTATCGCAGTATTTTTTTTACATTGATTACATGTTTAATAATCTTTTGGACATATTGGTACATTATTAAAATTAATTTCACCTGATTCTTGTATGTGGCTCCTGGACAACTGAAAATTGCCTGTGTGGCTGGCATTCTATTTCTGTTTCTCTCTCTCTCTCTCTCTCTTTTTTTAAGAGAGAGAGAGGGAGGGAGTACGTATGCTTCGAGTGTCGGGGTTGGGGGGCTGGGGCAGGGGGCGGGGAGGAGAGAGAATCTCAAGCAGTCTCCATGGCCCCGTGCGGACACAGAGCTCGATCCCATGACCCGGAGATCGTGACCTGACTGTAATCGGGAGTCGGACGCTCAACCGACTGAGCCACCCAGGCGCCCCCGGCATTCTATTTCTGTAGACAGTACTGATTCCCAGGTCGGCCCGGCTGTGAGCTGGCTCTGGGGTAGGAGCCGGCTTAAAGGCCAAGGCTCAGGGTTCAACTCCAGACCCAACGTTCACTTGTCTTGTTGAATCACAGCGTCACTCTCTGCTTTGATTGCCATTCTCTACAATGGGACTAGAACCTGTCTGACGAGGTCGGGGATGGGGTGGTGGAGGAGAGTGAAACTCAGATAATTCATATAAAGTACTCAGCACTGTGCACTTAGCATTCATTAAGTACTAGCTGCCAGTCATAAAACCCAGCATAATGACGATATGCTTCCTCCCCACAGTCCTCTGACGCCGTTTTATCGCTTAGGAAGTGACGGCACACGGAAAGCTTTAGTGGCTTGCCTGTGATCTCAGAAGTGCAGAACTGGCCTGCCCAGTCTGCTGCATGGTGCACCTGGGACCCGTCCCCTGCCCTCCGGGGCCCACACGAGCGGGCCTCTCCGCTTCTAAGCGGCCCTTCCTTCTTCCAGCTTGTCCACTTCTGCCCTCCTGCTGCCCACCAGCCCTTGGTGGTCTCTGCCCTCCTGGCCCTGAGCCAGATGAGGCTGTTCTCTGAGTTTCCCTTCCTCCGTGACCCCCCTGAGTCCCCCTAGCGCTGAGCCTGCAGCTTGGCCCCCGGTAGACTGGCCAGGAGCTTGATGGCTGCTCTCTTGGTTCCTCAAACGAACTCTCCAGCTTGAGCTAAACGCCGTTCTTTCAGACCTTTGGGCAGGACGGGTCTTAGCCACAGTACTCGGAGATGTGGTGAGCAGAAGTGCCCTTGGGGACCCCGGTCTGGGCAGGGCTGCAGAGCTGCTCTCCCCAGCTGGACACGCTGACTTGGGGACCTGCCTGAGCCCCAGGTACACCCCCTGGATTCATGGGTCACACCACAGTCTCCATTTCGGGGAGGACTAGCCCCCTCGGCCAGGTTCCTGTCCTGAGACCTCTCCCTTGCCACTCCAGCGGCAGACCCCTGAAGACTCAGGTCCTGAGCCAGGGAGAGTGAGATGAGCCCGGACAGGAAGCCACCCCGGGCAACGCCCCTGTCATGGACTCCTGCTCAGTTCTGGAGAATTCGGGGACATTTGCTGGCAACACCCATCTACTGGCTTCCCACAGGCGAGACTGCAGCCTATTGGGGGAGAGAGGATGCATGAAGACCAAGAGCTCACACTCCTACAGATCTTCAGCGTTGACAAAGTACTTGATGTTCTTTTATTTAATCTTCACGAAAGTTCTGCGGAGACGCACTCTGATTCCCGTCTTACTGGGGAAGCCCACACAAGGTAGGTACCTCCCAGCTTGTTCCAGGAAGAGCCAGGACTTGGGAAGGACCTGCCTGGTCCCAGGCATGGGGTGTCACCAGGTGGGGGCCAGGCAGCCCGCTGCCTCAGGGTCTATCCTGGGTGCCTCCGGGTGGCGGGTGGCAGGTGGCAGGTGGCAGGGAGGAAGCAGTAGAAAGGGTGGCAAGAGCTTGAGATCAGGAGTTGGTAGGACGGGTTCAAATCCTGTCCCAGTGCGACTGTTTGCCTTAGCCACGTGGCAGTCTGGGGCCAGAGCCCACCACGGTGGCACCGGTGCGCCCCGAACTCACTGCCTGCTGAAGGAGCCCCACAGACGTGCCTGCTCGGGCTTAGCCACGCAAGAGACCTGGGGCACGGCTAGCCTGACGGAGCCATGCACACAGCAGGCTTCCACGGTGAGCGTGGGCCCCACACCGCCACGTCTCGGGGACCAGAATGGCAGATGCCCACCTTCATCCCAAAGCCCTGCCTGTGGCCAGTGTCCCTGGGGAAGGAGCGTGTCTCCCCGCCCGGCTGCTGCTGTCCCCCGTGGGGGAGGACCTCGGGGCTCTCCGTGGGGACGGGCTGGACGCGCTTTTTATAAGCACCAGCAGGAGTGAGTGTGCTTCTATTTTATAAGCTCTGCTCTTCTTTGAAAATGGAGCTTCTTAAAATCATCCCCTTTGGGGAAAGTGGCCTTGACTCTTCTACCATTACGCGCAGTGATAACATTAAAAGGCAAAATTGTGTACGCAGGTCCGAGGCAGTTATAATTAGAATAATTGTCCTGTGTTTCAGGTGCCCCTCTTTCTGGGAAGCTCAAAGCACTCTGTGAGCATTATCCAATTAATTCTGGAAATAGCCAGTGAGAGAGGTGGGGACAGGTCTGTCATGTGCCGTTTATGGCTGGGGAACTACAGCCCCGAGAGGTTAAGTGACTTGCCTAAGGTCCCACAGAGTGAGGAACTGAGCCCTGTTCAGGGCGCAGTGGATCGGGGTCCTCACAAAAAGCATTTATCATGCAGCTGCGGCTCCAAATGGCAGGTAAAAAGGCCCAGTTTTCATACAAGTGCCAGAAATTTCCCGTGGAGCTCCCAGGTCCCAGTTTCCCCCTGGAACCCAGAGGAATCGCGCCCTCGCCGTGTGCCCTCCGTGGACTACAGAGCCTCCCTCCCTTGGGGCCGCGTGGCCTGCGTTCTGTGCTCTGAAAGTAGTGAAGTCATTTCTAGAAGTTCCTGAAGATGACACGTGGTGCTGACCGAGAGAACTAACCAACCCAGACGCAGTTTATGGGTTCTAGAACCAGTTCACTAGACGGAAGAACCTCTCTTTTTTTGAGAAACAGTCAACAGAGTCATGATTTGTTAGGCAGCTCTCTTGATGGTGGGGTTTTATGAGCTAGCCTCAGCTTAGTTACAAACACCCCCAACCCCTTGGCCGTGTGCACAGACAAGCAGTGGGAACCCCGGAAGTGGCTTGGACCCCAGGTGCCATGAAGGGGACATGGGTGGGAGAGGATGGGTTGCCCGACTGGTGGCTTGTGGGAAGCATAGGACAGGATGAGGTCCCAGGTGTGTATGGACAAGGGCTTTGCTGGAAAGTTCTCTCCACCTGTGGGCAGAGCATGAGGAGGAGGATGGGGAGGATGGAGACACGGGTCTCCTAACAAGCTTCTGGGCATGGCTTCTACAGGAAAGCCCGAGAGTGGGAGTTCCTCAGGGAACACTGGCATCCACCAGGAGGTGGAAAGAGCCGGCCCCCATGGGGTGTATCTAAACTCACTTACTCATCACAAACTATGGGTGTCAAGCTCCGGGGAGATACCAGTGAGCCAGAATGGAATAACAGAACCAACCACACAGAAGCCCGGGCCCCTGCCCTCCCAGGGCGTGCTGTCTCAGGGGATCCAGACATGAATTTTTAAGAACCACACAGATAAATGTAATATTTATATGATGAATTCAAGAGGACAGTGGCCTAGGAAAACAAGAATGAGTAGTGGGGGTGGGGACTGGTAGGGGCTGGTGACAGAGGAAGAGTCCCTGAGGAAGGGCCATCAGCGGAGACCTAAGGGTGTTACCTGTGTGCAGAAGGAGGGGAGGTGCCCGGGCCACAAGGAACAGGCAGAAGTGATGAATAAGGGGGTGAGGGGTCTTGGTGATGTATGAAGAGGAACTCAATCTCCAATGTACATTTTTCTTGTGTTTGAATCATTGCTTTAGTCTGCTCGGGCTGTCCTAACAAATACCACAGACCGGGGCGGGGGGGGAGGGGGGAGGTTGCTTAAACAACACACATGTGCTTCTCACAGTTGCAGAGGCCGGAAGTCCAAGATGGAGGTGCCCGAAGATTCGGTGTCTGGTGACGGCCCACTTCCTGGTCTGCAAATGGCCACACATGGGGGTGACAGAGAGGCTCCACCTTCGTGACCTAATCACCTCCCAAAGGCCCCACCTCCAAATACCGTCACACTGGGGGTTAGGCTTCAATGGAGGGACTTGGGGAGGACACAATCGTTCAGTCCACAGCCATCATCACAATTCAGGTCCAGTTAAACGTCGCTTATGGGGATGTGTGGAGGACAGCGAAAAGTTGCATGAGGACAAGCTTAGGAGACTGAAACCCAGGTGGGACATCTGTCCTCACTAGTCCCTGATGGCCACAGCTACGCCCCGGGTTAGAGCCCACGGGACTGATGGGGTCCTGCCCTGGGAACCGTGGAGCTCCACCCCCCAAACCAGAGCTTGGTTCTCCCGGCCTGAGGCCCAGAGTCCAAGGGAGAGCACGGTGGACTAGCGCGGGGGAAGCCCCTGTCCATGTGATCACACCTCCGTTCCCTCACAGCCTCCTGAGGGCCATTCTTCCAGTGGGGCTGTGGTCACTGGTTGGGGTTCCCTGGCTATTTGCCCCCGGCCTGTCCCAGCCCTAGAGACAAAGAGGGCAGCCCCAGGAGGGCTGTCAGGGCCCTGTTGCTGAGTATGGCCCCTGGGGAGTCAGTGGGTGGGCTGCAGGGTCCCACACCCATGTCCTATGATGGTGTCATCGGGAGTCCCTGCTCTCTTGCACGCGTGCGTGCACACACACACACACACACACGTACCACTACAGGGACGTTCAGCAGCTTGGCTCAATTATTTCCTGGCCACCCAACCATCACGGTGAGGCTGACAGTTTGCCTTGTTCACAGGCTCCCTTACCCTGTTATCAGGGGCTCCCCTCAGTCTCCCCATCTTCAAGAGGGGGTGCCTGGGACTCAGCCAGCTTCGTCACCCCTGGAGGAGGCCTGGCTGCCTGGAGAAGCCCCGGGAGCTGGGAGCTTCAGGAAAGGAAAGAGCTATTTAAACGGTCCTCAGGGGCCGCCTCCCCATCCCTGAGAAAGAGGTGGCCGGGCTCCTCCCTCCCGCCCTGTGATTATACAATAGATTTAAAGTCTCTGATATCCACAAATCTACATCAAAATATATTCTCTAGCCGTAGGGAATGTCTCAGAATTGTTAACCTTCTCCCCAGGTATTAGAGGTAGCACACTGTGAGATTAGATGTATATTTTCTTCAAGATACACCACCCATTGAGGGGTTCATATTTACATCTTTTGTTGATATTTTTTATAGATTAAAAGCGCCTCTTTGCTAGGTGATAATTCTGCTAAGTACTGTAATTTGCTGCCATTAATATTTGTCTGAGTCCTAGTTTGCAAAATATATTCGAAACCATGTTAGAAAGTCGCATAATTGCTTCTTTGCGAGCTGGGAAATGAGTAGTTTCTTTACCCAGCCTTTATCCTGTTAACCTTGGAGGGGAGGGGTGTTCACCAGAGTCCTGCGGATGGCGGAGCACCGGTGGCCATTGAATTCCAGTGCCTCCTGGGGGTGAGGACGCAGCCTGGCTGGACCAGCTCCCTGTGGCTTCTGGGTTCTGCTGAGGGCTGCGGGTCTGGCCCTGCTCCCTCCCCAGGACCCCAGTGGGAGGTGAGCTCCACTGAGGTTATCTGCCCCTGCCTGGGCCTGAGGCCTGGGGGTTGCAGAGAGCTGCCTACCCCGTGGGACCCAAGGCAAGGTATCTACTCTTCCTGGGCCTTCTCTCAGTGCCTTCTCTGGAAAATGGGGGCGTTGCTCGCCCACACTGACTCTCCCAGTGGAGTATGCGAAAGGCTCCCACTAAAGGACCAGGTGGCTCTGTGCCTGCCACATAGCAGATGCTCAACGAATATTCCGGAAACGTGTGAATGACTCAGCTGGTGGTCCCTACGGCCAGGCTGGTTCTCCTGGAAAGCGATGGCCAGGCAGCAGAGGGCTGGGTGAGAGGAGCCAGGCAGGGGATCTGCTTTGCCAGGACTGGAGATGGGGGACCCCATGGTGCAGTGCAGGAAGCCCAGGGCGACCTCAGCCTCTGCCTTTCAAGGCAGCTAGGGACCCCAGCTCTCTCCTCTGCTCCCCACACCACACACACCCACTCTCCAGGCCTCTTGCCACTGGAGCAGCCCGGGCCCTGGTGACCAGGGGGGTGTCCTGTCTGGGGTCTGGTTGGGGGCTGGTGCCACTGGCCACAGCCTCGTCCTGGTGAGTGGCTGTGTGTGCTCACTGCCGGCACACACCTGCTGGCACACACCTGACTGCATGTCTGTGTGCACGGGGGTTGCCTGTGTCTCTCTCTGCTCCATGCAGGCCCTGCCGCGCTCCCCGGGATGCCCAGCAACCCCACCTCCTAACTGCTTCCTCTCCTCTCCCTGTGTTCTGCTCCCCAATCTGATCTTGTCACCCTCCTGCCTTCAGCCCTTTCCCGTCATCCCCCCAGCTCCTCGTCCAGCCTGCCCATGGCCAGCCCCTCCTGACCTCTCCGCCTTGGCCATGGCCAGCGCCCGCACTGTCGCTCTGGCCCCCTGCAGCTGCCATCAGGCCTTTGCCCGCTCCCCTCTTAGCTTGGCTAACTCCCACTCAGGCTCCGCTCCTCACAATGTCCCCTCCTCCTGCCCCGCCTTCATCTCCCCGGCTCGCCCACGTCCCCTCCACTGCAGCCCACCTTCTAGCTGCCTGCTCACCTGTCTGGCCACAGGGACAAGCTGGGGGTCAGGAGCCATCTCGATGGTGCTCACTCCCCAGCTCCCACTCCGGGCTGTGCCCTCTGTGGTCCACACCATGACCCTGTTCTCTCCGGCCACTCGGGGTCTTGGACTCTCCACTCCTTTGCCGAGGTCAGGGAGGTTGTGTGGGCCACACCAGGTCACCAGCAGCCTTCCATGCTCCAGCACAGCGTGACGGGGGTCTGGAAAGCGTAGCAGTGAGTGAGTGACTTCCGTTCATCTCCTGGCTCTGGCCTCCTGGGCTGCCAAGTTCGGGCTAGGCAGGAGTGGGTGTCCAGGGCCAGAGAGGCCCCTGCAGCCTGGGCTGGTCACTGAACACAGCCGAGCTGGGCCAATGATGCAGGGTCCAGCCCTCTGAGCGGGGACACTTCCCTTTGTCCCCATCCTGCCTGTCACCAGTCCCCTCTCTCATCCTGTACCTTCTGGTCTGCTGAGTGCTGCCTTCCTCAGGCTTGACCCCCAGCTCCTCCTGTCTCCTTGCAAGCTGGGCGTCAATGCACAAGGGAGCCCCTCTTGGCTGAAAAAGAGTTTAAGGCTTGGGGAGGAGGACTGCGTGACCCCGAGCCTCGGGGTTCACTGGCTTAGGTCAAATCCAGTTGACGCTCTTCCTGGGAACATGAACCGCACAGGGTGCTGTGGCCGCCAAGGGTCCCTGAACTGGGCAGTGGTGGTGCTGGTGGGGGTCTGTCCTCCAGGCTCTCCATGGCAAATCCGAAAACAGATGGAGCTCCCGCCAGACCTTCTGTGCGCACCTGCTGTCTGTGCCGTGGCCACAGACCACGGAAACCCTTCCTGAATCTCATGGGGGTCAGGGGACTGGGGCCTCCACTGGAGAAAGGGGTCCTAGAGGCAAATCCCTCACCATCCGCTGAATGAGCTGGGGCTCTAGCCTGGGTGCATGGGTGGCTGCTGCCCGTGCCACTGTTGGCCTGGGGAAGGTGCTTTGGTACCGAGTCTGGTCTGGTTCCAGCACCTGCCTCACAGGGGTGCGGCGGGTATGGGCAGATGAGGGGCGTGTGAAGTGCGTGTTGGTTTGTCTGAGGAGGGACGTGAGCACAAGTGGCTTATTTGGGAGTTAGCACAGGGGGGGCGTCCGGGAGCAGCTCACTGGGGACCTCTGGGGACAGGCAGTCTGCTGGGGCTGCTCCTGCAGTGCTTTATATCCCCTGGCGCTGAGGCCTGTCCCACACCCCCGTCAGGCTCCGTTGGGGCCAGCACGCCTCCAGCCCAGGGTTGCAAGTGTTGGTGGCACGGAGCGAGGGCACTGGGGGGCACAGGGCTGGGGGGGCGGTGGGCAGCGCATCGCCAGTCTAGAATGAAATATGCCCGGCCACACTTACGTGCTGCATAAAGGCTAGCTGCTGTTATTACTGCAAATCGGAAGGGCCTCTAGGAGTTGTCATGTCTGACTTGCTTCTTCACAGAGGAAAACGGAGGTCCAGGGAGGAGGGCTTATCCGGGGTCGCATCGCAGGCCTCATCATGGGGCTGGTCCTGCCCTCGGGCAGTGCTTCCCTCCCAGGAGCATCCACTGTTTCCCCAGCGCCCCCTCTGCCCTGGGCACCCTACCCATCTTATCCCATCAGACCCTCATGACACCGTATGCGATGGGGATTACCACTCCCATTTCACAGATGAGAAAACCGAGGCCCAGGGAGGGCACGTAAATGGCCAAGGCCACATGTGTTAGTCAGTGGCAAAGCTGGATTGTGTGGCCCCAGAGCCAGCTTTGAGCCCCAGCACTCATGGCCATCATTGAGCCTCAGAGAAAACAAGGGGGCTTGCTCCGGGAATATCAAGCTCATCCTTTCAGAGACAAGTACATTTTGTTGAGGAGAACGAAAATTTTGGCCCAAACTAAGCTGAGAAGCTGTTGGAAATGCAAAGGTCAGGAACTGCACACGGCTTCCTGGGATGCTGGGGCTCAGAGCAAGCTCCACAGATGGGGGGTTGCAGCCCCGAGAGGGTGGGGACCAGCCTGAGAGGTTGAGGGGGACAGTGGGGACTGAGAAGAGGGGTTCCTGGGGTAAGAATAGGGCACCCACGGGGCTGGGCATGCCGCCACTCACCCCTCACCTGCCTGCCACTCCGGGGCCACACAGCAGCAGACAGGTGTCGGGCAGATCTGCTCAGTGACTTCCGGAGGAGAGAGACCGTCCCCTTTCCTCACTCTCCCCAGATGGAACAGAGTCTCCGGACTCTAGCCAGCAGGGAGACACGCATCTATGTTACGGAGGCCCCCTTCTCTCTTGCCATAGACCAGGCACAAGTCCAGGGCTGGAAAGTGCTGGGAACCCAAGGACAGATGTAGACCCAGGGCATTTATGTTTTCCTGTGGCCCCTTGGCTAGATGGGGTTCCTAACTCAGGCTGGGGGACTCAGTTTCCCTCCCTGTGGTGGGCTGGGTGTCTGTGCATTCACACCCCCCAGCGGGGCACCACTGCTGCTGGGTGCGCTCTGGGCTCTCAGCCGTCCCCTTCGTGAGTCTGAAACAGCTGGAGGGGCTGGGGTTGGTCACGAGCTCGAAATGCCCAGAGTTGCCTCTTCAAGGTGGGGAAGGGACTAGAGGGGCTTTCATCTTTCCTGGGCAGACCCAACAGAACCCTCCACATCCCCCAAGAAGCACAACACAAATTCAGTATGCCAGGTCTGTTCTTCCTCTTTTCAACAAGTCATTCTGACCCCTGAATTCCTCACACACCTGGAGAGGGGCCTTTAGGCCAAATGAAGAGATTTTCTGCTGGACCCAGGAAAGTTGGGGGCTTGGGGGACCTTGGACAAATCCATTCTCCACGGCAGTGGCGTCTGTGGCCATAGCTGGGTTCTCAGATGGTTTGGGAATTTTAAATCCAGGTCCAAATGGAGGCTAAGAAGGCCAGGTTTCCTTCCATCCATGGGCCAGACTCATGGGCGGAGGCATGACAGGTCCTGTGCTGGAGGAGCCTGTGGCCAGACAGGAGGCAGGACAAGAGTAGCAGGAGCAGAACCTCTTCCCCAGGGGCAGTCCACACTCCCCAGACTGCAGTGGGGGCCCTGCAGAGGGGCCAGGACCCCCAGGGCCACGAGCCTCCTTGGCTGACCCAGACTTGGCTCCTTGGGACTGCCTGCCCCTCCCCCTGCACCAGGTCTACAACCCGCCTTTGTCCCCTCTGTCCTTCAGTTACTCACCCGCAACAAGGGGGTTACGGTGTCTGCCCCGCCCACCTGCTGCTGGACATCTCCATGTGTCCGCACACTCCCCGTCCTCTGCCCTGGGTGCGTGAGCCCCTGGACCTACTGTCTTATCGCCGGTGGCCCATTATTTGGCTCCTGATGCCCAGCCTTTATCCCTGGACTGCCCCCGTGTCCTGTGGCCGGCACTGCCGAGCTCGGTGTGCAAGCTTCTCCGCCCTCGTCGTAGCCCACCTCTCGGCCACGTGCAGGACGCATGCTTCCTGTTTGACACACGTGCCTCTCTCGGCCTCCAGGACCCACGGTCATGTTTTCCTCCCGTCTCTCTGCCTAGGGGTTCTCGGCAACTCCGATTTGTCTGCTCTCCATGCTGACTTCGTCATGTTTTTTCCTGGGCCTCTCTTCCATCCCGGTTTCTCCCTGGGTGATCCTACCTGCTCCTGTTAGCTACCGTGGGGCAGCGAACCCAGGCCAGCCGGCGTCGGCAGCAGCGAGCGAGCCTTATCTCGGCCGTGACCCCGGGCTTGAGCCGGGCAGCTCTGCATCATGGACCTCGCTCTGCAGCCCCGCCACACAGGCGTGACCTCCTGGCGAGAAGCTCAAGCCGGCGAGACCAACCGGGCCAAACACTTCAAGCTACCGTTGTCATTGTTGTGTGTGTGTGTGTGTGTGTGTGTGTAAGATTTTATTTATTCATTTCAGAGAGGAAGAAAGAGCATGAGCAGGGGGAAGGTCAGAGGGAGAGGGAGAAGCAGGGTCCCCGCTGAGCAGGGAGCCTGATGCAGGGCTTGATCTCAGGACCTGGGGATCATGACCTGAGCCAAAGGCAGATGCTTCACTGACATTGTGTCTGCTACCAGCCACCTGGCAGACTTGAGGGTCAACCCCAAGGTGACGGTGCTGGG
Organism: Ursus americanus; assembly: GCF_024610735.1. NCBI lineage: Eukaryota > Metazoa > Chordata > Mammalia > Carnivora > Ursidae > Ursus > Ursus americanus. The sequence goes on from NC_142147.1 coordinate 36,663,192, forward strand.
AAGCATGGTTGACCCACTGGGAGCTGTGGCAAGGATGTGAATGGATGATTCCATCATGGGAGAGTGAGGAATTGAGACCAATGATCCAGTGCACCCCAGCACATCTGTGCTGCAACTCTCCAATGTCAGTCCAGGCCAGTCCTCTGCTCTGAGCCTCAAGCTCGTGTTCCGTGCCCCCTTGCTATCTCCACTTGACTCCCTAGAAGGCTATAGGAGACAATTACTCAGAGCGTCTGTATCTTCTCTTTAAGACTCAGTTTCCTTGTCTGTAAAATGAGCATGTGGATTCAGACGATCTACTCGTTCTGACAGTAGGTCTAGGGTTAAGGGCTTGGATCACCTGTGACTTTCTTTTGCAGTTATTCCCCTTCTAGATTTAAGACGGTGAAGAACATGGACGTGTGGCCAATGACCAATTTGGGGCGATGCTGAACCCTCCGCTGGCCCCTTCCAGGGTCTGCGATCCTGGCTCTCACTGAGTTCTCTTGGACCCTATGGAGGTCAGCCGGGCCACGCAAGGTGTGCGGATGAGGACCGCCTAGGCTGCGGGCAGAATGAGGGAGTCTCCCAGTGGCTGAGAATCAGTCCCCAAACCCAAGCTCTGAATGCAGAGTGGCAGGACCAGTCTGTGGCCCTGCAGGTCTCTTGCTGCAAGATGGAGAAGCCTTCTGTGGTCATTCTCATGGAGACACGCGTGGCCCGGGGACCTCACGTCCCAGGCAGGTTGCCCTCCAGCCTGGAGCACCCTTCCTCAAACCCTGCACGCCCCAAACAAAAGCTGCGTCTGACTCCTCAGTCTTTGTGCACATCTGCATATTAGCAATGCTAATACCATTCTGCAATGATAAATAATTAAACAATTATGGTCATGAATCAATAAGTTTAGCACATTTTTTCATCAGCAAATTGTACTGTATAAACAAGAAATATAAATTACCAAGTCTAATTTCCCCCTAAAATTATAAGCATTTTATATCTAATAATTAAAAAAGTATTAGAATTCAGTGTAGGATAGTTAGAACTTTAAAGAATTTTCAGTTTCCACCAAACACCATTAAATTGTCATGTTTTATGTCTCTGAATCTGATTAACATTTTGAGATCTGGCCTCAGAAATCTTTCTTTGTTAGTTCCCAGAGAAGCCCCTCTGGGTTCCCGTGTCTCTCCGTCCTCACAGACGGCGAATCCACTGGGCTCCAGCTTCCAAGGGTCTGAATCCCTGGGGCTAGCTGGAGAGCTCGGATTTCTAGGAGTTCTCTACTAAAAGCACAGATCCGTGGCATGTAGGCACAATCCAGCCCTCCATAGTTTTTTGTGTGGCCTGTTGGGAATTGTCTTATTTTTATGTTTTGTTTTTAAGTTGAGATTTCCAGACTTCTCTTTGAAAAAAATCCAGAAGGTGTAACAGCACCAGGTTCATAGTTTAAGTGTGTGTTTCAATGGGGCCTGTACTGTCCAGACTGCCCCAGTCCCCACCACTCCCTATAGTCTCCCAGGCCCTGTGGCTGAGAGTATCTGAAGTTGTCTCAGAAGGCCACATGATCTTTCTTGTTCCTGGCCCCATCTCTCATGTATGCCCCCTGCATGGCCCCAACGCATCTGGGTTTGCAACCCCCAGATTAATGGTTGGAGTTTGATGCCTTTTATACTGTTACACATAAGATAAAAGTCACTAAGGCTCAAATTCAAAGGCATTTTACAGGTGGGAAAACTGAGTTTAAGAGTGGGAAGTAGTTAAATAACCAAACCGAAGTCCTGGCCAGGACGGTTTCTTTTCACCTGCTACGTTCTGACACAGCACCACCAGCCAGCTGGGGAGCCTCCTCCCACCCTCTGGCTGCGGCCTCTAGCCAACCAAACCCTCCCGCACAGCCCCTCTGTGTTTCTCTCCTGACCTCTCCCCTCTGCCAGGCTCCCAGATTCTCTCTCGTTTCGCCTGTCCACCACCAAAAAACGAAACTGAACCAAAAGAACATGGAAACCACTTTCCGCCCTTCGCCCCCATCCTTGATTTCTGCTCTTCTGAGCCTACCGTACAGAGAAACAACTGTGATTAAACCAGCCAGCAGCTCTCTCCCTCTCCTCCTGAAGTGCCCAGGGATGGGCTCCACCATCCCCCCGGGGGCCAAGCCAGAGCCTGGGAGTCCTCCTAGCCACCTCCCTTCCCTCAGGACTCTGCTTCCCCAGACCTCTGGAGGATTCCAGCTCCCTGCCCGCCCCGCCACTCCTTCCAGGCTGTGGCCAGAGCCCCTTAACTTCTTTGAAAGTATTTTCAACACAGCTGAAGAATGAGGTTTCTAAATGGCAAATCCAGTGAGCACCCCTAAGCCCAGCTTAAAAATATCTAAGGCCCTCATTATCCTCGGATGAAGTCTAAACCCCTTAACTTGGTGTTGGTTCAGGTGCATTTGGAGGCCGGGGTGAGACGCTGCCTCAAGTCAGTTCAAGAACACGGAGGGGTGGTTCTCAGGATAAAAGATTCCGGGGGTCGGAAGGTGAGGCAGGCATCCTTGTTCCTGCCGCCTCCTCTGTCACTTCTCTCCCTGCCCACCCCCCCCCCCCCCGTATCCTCAACCCTTCTGAGGAACCTCGCCTCCCCAGCCCAGGGTGTTAGTGGTCCCCTCCGTCCCCCGGTGCAGTGGGGACAGGTCCCGGTCACCCCCTGGGGTCCACGGAGCTCTGCGTCATGGGGTTAGGACTTGGTCATTGTGGGGGGCTCTGGGGAGACTCCTGGTCTGCAGTCCTGTAGGGAAGGCAGGACCCATGCACAGGTGAGCAAAATCCTCAGCCCGGAAGTGATAAACAGACCAACAAATGCATCTGAGAAAATAAACATCTGCTAACCAATGAACTCCCAAAACACTTGCTTGGGGCACGGCCCCTTGCTGGATGTTCACCGTAGGTGGGATGAAAGGAGCCCTAGGGCCCAGGCTCAGGAGCGGTTGGATGTGTGGTTTTGTCTGGATTTGCCTGGTTTTGTCTGGATGCGAGCCCCAGGCCAGGGCCCGAGCACACAGGCAGCTTCCCGGGGACCAGAGCCCAGCCAGCGGGGGTGGGGAGGAGGGCGAGCCAGCGCCGGGTGCCTTAGGGATCCCACGGGACCTTCTGAGTTGTATGAGCTGCAGCTGTCCGCTGTCCACCTGGGGAACAACGCAGGAACACACGTACCCACCAGTACTGCCCCCTACTGGTCAGGGTGACCCCAGCGCATCAGACCCACATATTTAGGAGCTCCTGTGGATCCCACACAGGTGCGGCAGGCAGGGAGAGAGCATGCGTGTGGGCACCCGGCACCTGGCCCACAACAGGGGTCTGATGCGGGGTCCTGCAGCAGCCACGGTCCCTAAGGGGCCTGGTGATTTGGGAGGAAGCAGGGCGTCATGGTGCTTTGGGGTCCTCCAAGCCCCCCTCTGGTGCTTGTGTCTTGGCTTTCTCTAAGGCCAGACTTCTGCCAGGCGCCAGGTGGAGCTGATGCCAGCAAACCAGGCCTCCTTTCAAGATGGGAAGGAAGGGCTGTGGCGAGGGGCCGCGGTGGTCCTCCGAGCTCGCCCGTGAGCCTGGGGAGCTCTGTCACCTTGCCGTCACCCCTCCTCCATCTGTGGGTGGAAGTATCGGGCCGCTGGTGCCAACGCCTGTGTGCCGGGGCCTCCAGATTCTGTTTCACTCGGTGGCTCTTAGCAACATGTTTCTTGCATTCTGCTCATTCTGTTTCACATTTCACACTTCCCCAGGCTAAGAGATCCATCCATCTAGTGCAAACACTTCTGACAGGGCTGGGGCGGGGGAGACCCCTGCTGGGCCCAACTCGGGGAGTTTACAGGGGCTTGCTCAGTGGGGACACCAGTGGGGACAGCTCCCCAGGTCCTGGCACCCACCCCAACCGCTTCCTGGCCTTGCAGAGCCCTCGGGGAGCTGGTGACTGCCTTGTACCCTCCTCCTTCCTCCCTCCGCCCTCCTCTGCCCTTTCTGCAGACCCTCTCAGGACCCGCTGGGCCGGGCAGCACCCCAACACCTCCTGAATCACCCCCGCATCTCCAAGCGGGCCTCAGACTTTTACTCGGTGGGGCCAGTGTCGACAAAATTCTCCATTCTACCTCTTCAAGGTCCCTAGTCACTTAGAAAAACTCATCTCCTGTCTCTTTATAAGTTTACATAGAATTTTTAAATTTTTGTTGCACGTTTTCCTTAATTTCCCCTCTCTTTTGCAACAGTGGATCAATTTGAACCATTGGAATGTTGTGGATGTATCTGTGTCTCTATTTATCTATCTATATTTTTAATTTTAAATCTATAATAACATTCAGAATTAGTTCACAAAACTGGATTACACAAAGCCAGCAGGTTTAAAAATATTTCAAAGATGTTGCTTTCATGCTTCAAATCCTTGAAAAGCCAAATACATTCACTTCTGAAACTAAGTCTTGGGTTTTGCTGGAAAAAAAAATAAGAAAAGTGTTTAATAGCACATATGGCATAATTTTATTTGACATCTGTTTTGTAACAAACAATATTTAGCTCACTTATTTGCTGAATGATACAGTACACAGTGCAAACAAAAAGTCCAATGAACAGTTTTTACAGAGTTTGTAATATATCAATATTTATTGCAAAAGAATGCAAAACTTAAATATTTAAGTGTGTTATTGATTGTAATATGCAAAACATTGATTACTGTACGTTGCCATTGCAAAAAAAAAAAAAATAAAAGCATACTCGATGCCTTCTGGGGAGGAGAAGGAGGTGAGTTTCAGCAAGAGGAGCTCGCCGGCTCCCCTTGGTGACATTTCCTCTTGGCCTGCCCCCCCTCATTTGTGTCATCTTATCGAAGACAGCTGTCAATATATTTAGGATGCTTTAGCTCATAACAGCAAAAATGGTGAGACTATTGGCTTAATTGCGAGGAGTGATTGATTTTAATGGAAACAACATTTTAAAACTCAGAATGCACTTTCTGTTGGCAGCGTTAATAGAATGCTCTAATGAATTGAGGCCTCACACAGAAATGCATGGTACTTACTGCACAGATTAGCAAAGGACAACAATGGTTGATGCATTAATTTTTTTTTCACTCTGAAGTTGAAATAAATTGTTTACATAACTGGACGACAGGAACCAATGCAGAAATAGGATTGGATAGTACTTGGTACTTAAAGCAAACACCAAAACGCTGGTCAATGAAACGGCAAGCAGGACGTCGGTGTTGTTTTATGGTAACCGTCGTTCTTGGACAAATGATACTGGAAAATACTTAGACAATTCTTAAAGTTGTGGGCAGGAAGAAATGACAAGGACTCCCTGCTCTGTTCGGGTTTGGGGGGAGAGGCTTTTTCATCAATAAAATAGTAAATGCAACCAAGGGGCACTTGCGTGGCTCAGTGGGTTAAGCATCTGCCTTCGGCTCAGGTCGTGACCTCGGGGTCCTTGGATTGAGTCCTTCGTAGGGCTCCTTGCTCAGCGAGGAGTCTGCTTCTCCTTCTCCCTCTGCCTCCCCCCAACTTATGCTTTTCTCTCTTTCGAATAAATAAAATCTTTAAAAATAAATAAATGCAACCAAGATGAGTCTGCTCGACTGAAGGGTCTTCCAGGATTGATTTGAACATGTTCAGAAGCCCCCGAAACAAGGCTCAGAAGAGGGGAGCACCCTCGGGTGTTCTTTTGGAGTTTGGACCTTCCCCCAGGAATGTCACAGATTCGATCCCTCCAGTGGGTACTCTCTAGGCTTGGAGTCCTGAGGTTGGTAAGATGGGGACACCAGTGTCCTCTAGTTGCTGGGGGCTGAGGTCCTGCATGAACCCACATTTGTGGGGGGGGCAGCCATTGGCAGCTTGGAGGCAAAGGCAGAGGGGAAAGGCACGGAGGAGCCCCTTGCAGGGAGCTGAGATCAGAGCAGGCTGCTTTTCCCCCGGGAGACCCTGTGGGTACGATGAACCTCCCCTTCCCCAGGGCAACGTCCCGGAGCTGAGAGGCCAGGCTGCCGGCAGCCTGGCTTTCCTCTGGCCCACCCGTCCCCTCAGCCGCGATGGATTCCCAGCCCTACTGGCTGCCTCTGCCCGCAGGGGCGTCACCTCCTTTCCTTTCAACTGCTCTGAGCCTCAGCCCCCACGTGCTCGAAAGGAAGGTTCCAAGAGAGAACACGTGGAAAGACTATACAGTGCTTGGCACGGAGTAAGCCCTCAGAAAATACCGATTTGGCACGGTTCTTGTTTATCGTTGGTGCTCTCGTGGCTGCTAAGGTGATGATGGCGTGAGACCCTGACCTTGGCGTAACCTCTCTGAGCCTCAGCTTCCCCACCTGTAAATGGGGATGAGACTTCGTTGCACACCTTGCAGGGCTGTGGGGAGGATTAAACTGAGATTTCTGTGAACAGAGCAAACGTACGAAGGTATGGCCACGGAAACCACCATAAGGCTATGTTCTGATACCGAGTCACAGACCTGGGTCCACGTAGAAACAAAGAACCAGGTCCAGCCGTGAAAAGGCTCATGCTGTGGGTTCTGCCCTTGCCGAGATGGTACACAGAGGTGCAAGGAGACGTGCTCACCTTCTTTTGTAGGAGAAGGTTCTGGCAGATGCTGTGGCTGTAACAAGTGAGATCAGAGACCTGGGGCCCAAGCCTGGCTCGTGGGGTGATGGAGGGAGACCCCGGAGCAGCAGCCCACCTACCCCCTTCCTCTTCCGTCCTCAGCAGCAATTAGGAGCACGAGGAGACAGAAAGCAGAGACGAACAATGTATGTCACAAGGAAATAAGAACATTGCACAACTAGAATAAATAATAATATTTTTTCTGGCTTTAATGAAACTCTATAGATATAAAAAGCTGGAGAAAGGGGATTTTTTTTTTTTACAGACCTTAATTATAGCAGGGTTGTTAGTAAATTTACTGAATTGCAAATGTAAAATATTCTGATGGCCTGAGTAAAACCACATATTTAAGCCTTCTAAATGAACATTTCTGTTTTTTGAGTAATTTGTACCATCTGTGTCAAAATTCTGAGTCTAAAAAAAAAAAGCAGTGGAACAAATGTTGGTTCCATAAAACAGTCCTAGTTCATTGTTGAAATTGTCACACATTAACATCGCAGGCCATCTGGGAAGACAAAAGCCTCTAACCAGATTGCGGAGATGATTTTATTGGTCTGGTATTAATCAGGATGTGGCATAATATTTAAGCAGAAAGGAGAGATGAGGTGAAGTCGAGCCCTCCGTTCGCCCCAACTGTGCATCAGCCGTGCCACGGTCCTCTCGCGCCATAGCGTGGGACATTTTTAAAGCCCATTTCCTCATCAGAAAAATGTAAATAAAAGGCAAGGTAATATTTCCAGTTTGGAAGCATGCACACAAAGCCCAGAGAAACGTCACGAACTGGGATGGCTGCGGGGGAGGGAGAGACCTCGTTGAGCAGGCGTTACCAGAACCCTGGTGGAAGGAAGCAGAATGGACTTTCCCTTTCCCACAGCCCCTCCAAGTACGGTTGGGTGGGAGCCCCCCACGTTAGGGGGGCCAGCGACTCCTCACCCTCCCGCGTGTGCACGGCCAGGCCCGGGGCCACCCGACCGCAACAGGGATGGGCCCCCCCAGCTCGGGTCCCTCTGCCCCTCCACACCGGTCCCTGCAGCAGAGCCGCGGCCAGGGTCCCGCCCCTTCCCGGCACCTGTCCAGGGACAGCTCCCATCAGCTGGTGAGTGGAGGCCTGGGTGGGACCCCCTCCACAGGCCGCTTCAGGAGGGACACAGGCACAAGTGGTTGCCGCTGGCCTTCCCTTGTCCCCAAACAAGTGTGCGTGAGAGTCAAGAATCTGATGTCCCCCCACTGATCCTGCTTCCTACTTACTACTTAAGTTAATATAATTCCAGCAGTGCCGCGTGCTGCCCCGAAGACGCACACGGAGCTCCGAGACTAAGGGAGGGTGCCCCAGGTGCCTCTCAGAGTGCGGGCAGCACGCAGAGCTCGGAGGCCTGTGTCTGAAGACTTTTCTTCTTCTCGCACAACGTGCCCCTCTAGGCAAGCCGGCGGCGGCGTGGCTGCCCTCCTACGAGATAATAAGGGAAATTTTGACTTCGTTCTCTTTGCGCCTTATGCACTGATAAGATCCACCCCCCGTATGCTGTGTGACCTGGGTGACTGAAGCTTTGGCCAGGGGCGTCAGGCCTCTGCATCCCGCCGTCCACCGATGTGCAGAGCTGCGGCCGCACCTGTGTCACGCCATGTGTCCCCGGCCTGCCTGCCTGCCTGGAGCGGCACCGGGCAGCTTTGGCAGGCTATGGAGGAACGCGTGGACTTGGCTCCCTGCGGGGCTGGCTTTGGCCTTTGCTCCTTGTCCGTCAGGAGGCCGTGTACCCATAACTGCCCTCCCAGACTGTGGCATCCACCTTTGCTGCAAATGCAAGAATGTGTAGTCTTTTTCGAGCATCTGCTGCACGCTCGGCCCTATTCCAGAGGGAGGGGGGAGTCCTGGCTGCAGGAATTGAGTCCAGTTCTCGAGGAACCCTCACCTGAAACAGGGAGGGTAATGACAGCAGGGAATGCGAGTGGCTGGGTCCCCGGAGCTCAAATAATTAGGGCATGATTGGAATGATTGTGGGATGCATCCAGAAGGCTCTCTTAAAAATGGAAGTGGATCACTCTACCCTTTAATGGCTCCCACTTGCCCCTGGGAGAGAAGCCACACCCCCGTGAGGCTCTGAGATCTGGCTCCTCACCCTCAGGGCTCCTGTGAGTGGGGCCTTTCCCCACTTCTCTCCGCAGGGCCTTTGCACCTGCTGCGCTCCCTGCCCTGGGGGGGGGCTTGCTTGCCCCCTCTGTGGGTCCAGTTAATTCCTTTCCTTCCTTCACTGCCAGCTCAGGCAGTACTTCTTTAAAGACACATTCCTTGGGTCTCAGAGCAGCAGACACTTCTCCTTTGCAGCACATGCCACTGTTTTCATGAAATAAATAACTTATTATGTAATTATGGTCTGTGTCTTCATATCCGAGGGAGGATGCTCCGCTTTCCCAGGGACAAGAGGAGAACTGTTTTGGGGAGTCCTGCTTGCATATATAAACCTTCAAGGATCTAGTGAAATAGTTCGATTCTTCCTCGTAAGGGTTATTACATTGCAACACGTATGTGCGATTACATGTTACACGAGAGAGAAGGTTCATTCAGGAATGCTGTCTCGTTCTCCTCTGCCAGGGACCAACCATATTCAAACTCTCCAATGTGCCTCCACCCATGGGCCTCCCTTCCCAAGAGCTGTTGGCTCATGCTCCACCTCCAGCGATCGGTGGGGGGCAGGGGGGTTTGAGTCCATGGGGGATGCTGGAAGGAGCTGTCTGTGAAGCCAGGAGTACTATTTGCCCTCCGTATTTCTCCATTAAATAACTACTTACAGGATGGCTTTTTTATGTGACCCTTAAAAGGCTGCTTTCCAATGACATCCTGTCCCTGTAATACGGAGACCGCATGCCCTTCCCCAGGAATAATTATTATTGTTCTATTTTCTTTGCCTTTTTTTTTTTTTTTTTTTTTACTGATCCCAACAGGTGACCTCTAGGAGCATCCGGGATGCGCCTTGATCGAAGACCTGTAGAACAATATATCTTTCCTTGAAGTTCACGCAGAAGGGAATTGAGAGCAGAGCCGGCAATGGGGCCACAGACTTTGCAAAGACCCGTGCACAAGGCAGCTGCCCAGGTTTAAGGGACGATTCTGGGAGAACCCATGCCTTCTACTCTGGCGTGAATGGCCATGATTTGTTGTTCCTGCTTCAGACTCTATGTCTCATGGGGGCAGGGACCTCCTCAGAGTCTGTCCCTCACAGGGGACCCGGCGCTCTGTAAGGCTCAACACACGTTTGTGGAATAAAGGGATGAATGAAACACACAATGTCTTGGAGTAAGAGAGAGAAGTGGGGGGGGGTGTGGGTACAGCTGCCCTGCGAGGCGGGAGGCTGGCTGCCAGCGGGTGGAGGGGATGTTCCTTCGTGAGGCCGAGCCAGGCTCACTGACATTCCAGAGATAAGGTTGGGTCACCTTACACGTGCGTGCACACACACACACAGACGCAGACTACAGACACACAGAGATGCAGACACACAAACACACGTGCACACACAGAGACACACATGCACACACATGCAGACACATAGACATGCATACAGACACACAGACATACATAGATACAGACACACACACAGACACGCATATGCACAGACATACGTAGGTACAGACACACACACACACAGATAGATACGGACACACATGCATTCACACAGACACACACACACACACACGCACACGAGCGCTCCAGTGGAAAAGCGATTCCAGGATGGACAGAAGCCTTGAGAAGATGGGGAGGGAAGGGACGGGAAGGGGGTGCCCTGCCTCTGGCCTCTGTTCCTGTCATAGGGCCTGACCAGGTAATGAGCACAAACGGGGCGCTCTCCTGATAATTCCCTCCTTGTTAGACATTGTTGTTAGCTCTCTAATGTCTTCCACTTAAGTAACAGCCACTGAGGTGTGGGGCTTCCTGGTGCCTAATGGCCCAGGGTGGCGCTGAGCGCCATTAATCCCGCTGGCCATTAATCCCGGGAAATGCCCAGGGTCATTACAGGCTACGTGGCTCTCACCCAGCAGTGATGCCAGCAGGGCTGCGTCCCCGCCGCCCAGCCCCTGGGAATGGCCCTCTGCTGGGAGTCCTGGGTCCCTGGGCAGTAGGTGGGCATCTGGTCTTTGCGTGTGAGTATCCGTGTGTGTGCATGGTGCATGCACACACGCACACACGTAACAAGGAGACCGCAGTCCAAATGGGGAGACGGAAACAGGTGCATCTGGGTCCCCAAGAGCTGCCCTTGGACAGAGGGCCTCTGGGGTGGTGGGGCTGCTCTGTTTGGAGGACCAGGGACAGAAAGTTAATTGGAGAAAGGTTCTGGGTGGCCCTGGCTCCTTCAAAGTGTCGGGGGGGGCCTTTGGGGGAGGACGCGACAGCAGGGAGAAGGCACCCAACGGCACTGGGGCAGAGCTGCCGGCTGACTTGCTCGGGAGAAGCCAGGGTTAGCTGCCGCACGTCCTGCACCTGCTGGCCACGTGCTGCCTGGGCATGGCACTCGGGGCCTGTCCTTTTGCTGTTCCTGGCCACTCTCCTCTCAGCTTCTGGCCTCTGCTATCCATGGCCTCCGCTGTCCCATAGCCGTTTATGTCCTATGGCTTCTGCTATCCCATGGCCTCTGTTGTCCTGTGGCCTCTGCTGCCCTGTGGCCTCTCCACATTTGGTATTACGTTGATAGCACAACCTCCGGAGCCAGGCCTCCTGTGTTAGATCTTGGCTCTGCTGTGTCCTAGCTGTGTGGCCCTGGGCGATTTCCTTGCCTCCTCTAAACCTCGTTATTTTATCCATAAAATGAGGAGAACAACAGAGTTGCTATGAGGCTTAACTATACTAACACCCGGAGACCATGTGGGCCAGTGCCTGAAGCCCAGCAAGAGCCCCATAGATGCCCCTCCCCCTCCCCTTGCTCTTCCTCCTCTTCTGTTTCCATCTTCCCTTAGGCTCCCTGCTCACCGCCCAGCCTCCATCCCTGGACTGCGACAGGCTTGTCGGGCACCGTGTCTCCTCCCCCACAGAGAGGCTGTGCCTGGTAGTTATTCACCCTCTGGAAGTGAACCCCCGTCGGCTGGAGCAGCCTGCCCTCTGAACCCCACTGGCCGCCGACAGGGGCTGTCTTTGGTTCGAGGGCCATCTCTGGTTGGCGAAAGCAGGGATTCGGGTACAGGACCCGTGATCTCATGTAAGGCGGCCCCCTGGCCAGTCCTGTGCCCCAGGGGCCCCTCCCTGCTCACTGCCCCGGGGCACACCCCAGGTCACTTCAGGGCCTGGCCAATGCCTAACACACACCCCACAGATGTGGGACCGGCGGCCAGGCCGCTTTCCAGCACTGATCACCCAAGGCCACGCTAGCACCCCCCACCAGGCCACGCACCACATGTCAAAGCCTCCGTGACAGGCAGACCTGCCCCTGCCACGAGGGTGAGTGGCAGTCTGGGAGCAGGACACAGACCAGCTGATGGAGACTTGGACTCCAGACGGAGGAATCAGATTTGGCTTGTTCTTTTCAGAATCCCTCCATTGGTCTGGCTTGTTTCTATCTTTGATTTCAAAGACACTCTCAAGGCGGAGCCCACCAGGAAGCCACCCACGACCAAGGTGGCTCCTGGGGCCCCTGAGAAGGCTCCCTCTGTCTGAGCCTCCCCACAGCTCTCCTGTAACAGCAGCCGCATTTCCGTCTGGGCTCGGTGACGGATCTCAGTCGGGGTCCCTCTGCTCTGGAAGACTTTTCGGAAGACCCGGGGAGCAGGGAGCATGTTCCCCCGCCCAAGGCCTGGCGGTGGGAGTCACATGTGGGCGGGGAGGGGAACACTCTGGGATTGACGCCTGGCCCCACCCACCGAGGAACCGGTGTGCAGAGAAATGTCACTGCTGCCGCACAAAAGTGTGGTATTATCAGCCCCATGCAACGGGCAAGTGGATTAAAATGCCATTAACACAGCAAATTAAGCTTACAGTGAAGTAAACAGAAATTAAATCAATAACCAGCACAGGGGGACAGCTGCCTTTCCCCAAGTGGCCTCCCAGGGACCGGCTGGTGGGTGCATGGGGGTGGGGTGGGGGCTGGCTGCAGTGGGAGGGGTAAGCGTTCAGGGACATCCGTTGTCCAGGTGCTGAATTGTAGGTGCTCAGAGGGCCCAGGCTAAGACCTCTCCCTCGGTGGAAGCAGCTTTCCTGTGTCCACCCAGGTGAACTCCCGTGATCTGGGAGCTTCCGGTGCCTATGGAAAGCAATTCAGACAGGCTTGACCTGCTAAGCATCCATCCACTCTTCTTTTGGCAATGGCGTCTGGCGTCTTCTTCAGGATCCAACCCTCTCCCAAAACTCTTGGTTCATGCAGCTCTGGTAGTTTGACCCACTCTTTGGCTTAAGGCTGGCAACTTGCCCAGGCTTATCTCAGGAGACAATCATGTTCCCATGGTCACAGCATTCGATTCAGGGATGCTTGCTTGACCCACGTTTGGGCTGAGAGGTAGTCCAAGGACTTTGTCTGGAACTTTCTGAAATACTGTCCTGTGGTGAGGGGTTGCTGAGCTGATAGGAAGCAGATCTGACACTGCAGGGGCCCTCCTGCTGCATGGGGAGAGCTGGGCTGGGAGTGGAGACACACGGAGGTAAGGAGCTGGCCTACTGCGCCTGGATCCAGCCATGCCTGAAGCTACAGCAGGTCTATCCCTCCCTTTCTTCAGGATCCTGAACTTCCACACATTCCATTCTTTTATTTACAGTTTAAATTGGGATTTGTCATTTGCAACTAAAAGAATCCAACTTGAAAAATAAGGTTATTTCTTTTTTAAAAAGAAGATCCATTTGCCAAACACCTCTCAGGGACCCAGGCATGTGGTTGGATGGAAAGATGGATGTCCCTGCCCTCCCACCAGGTCTCTGATTCCACCTCACTCACTCAGCAGAACTGCCGTGTGCGTGTGTTTGGGTAGGGAGGGCGTCCCACTCTGGAGACAGAGGGAAGAACTAACAGCAGAGAAGGGGTGCGGACAGTATGAGCCTTTCTGGCTCTTTCCTGGCTCCTCTTCATCTCTGGGTGAAAGCACGAAAGTACCGGGCTCGGGAGTCCCCAGACCTGGGTTCCAGGGTCAGCTCTGGGCACGTTTCCTGTATCTGTGGGCCAGTTTTCTGCCCTCTGGATCCCACTTCCTCACCCACCCCATGGGGTCGCGTGCTGTGCCTTGCTGGCCTGAGCAGCTGTCCCTCCACAGGGCGGCCATCCTTCCACCTGCTGGAGTCCTCCTTGGGGGCAGGTGGGCTCTAGGAGCCTCTGGCTTCAAATGTCTAGGGCAGAAGAATCACCTCTGATTCTTAAATTTTTAAAAATTATTCGTTTTCCACTCTTCGTGGCTCCCTTACCTGCCCTACTGCAGTGCTCCTAGAGGAGAAGGGAGAAGACCCAGGATGGGTGGAGCAGGGGATTGCTTCTTCTCCTGGAGGCTCCAGCTCCCCAGCAGGACTCCGCTCCTTCTGGAAATACCGCGTGGCTGCCCTGTGCCCAGCAGATGCCTGTCTCCTCCGTGCTTCGGCGGCCCCATGGCTTCTCTCTGTCCGGGGTGGTCCTGCTGCTTTGTAACTCGTCCCTCGCTGTGCCCCTAGCACAAGCCCAGGGTCGGTGGCAGAGGCGGCTTCAACATGCACCTGCTGAGTGAGTGAATGAATGAATGAATGAATGAAGTCTTGATATGGAGGCCTTTCCCGAGGCCGTAGTCAGGACCTCTAACCTGTCTTTGGGACACTTGGTTAGGATGGTTCCAGTGAGACTCGTCACATCAGGAACCCCAACGTGAGGCTCTTGGGGTGTCATGGCCTCTCTGCGATCTCTGGCCCCATCTTCCCCACTCCTGCCCCTTGCTCACCCTATTTCTTATTTTCTAAAGGAGATCTCCTGGTCCCCCGCACTGCCAAGGATAAGGCTGCGGGGCCAGGGGGCTGCAGGTTCAGGCCGTGGGGAGGGGCTGCCTTGTGGAGTTGTGTTTGGAGGAGAGGGGAGGCCATCTGGTTGGAGGGCAAGGCGACTCTACCTGGACTGAGGTGGCATGACAGGAGACTCTCTTTCTTTTGCAGGGTCATTGGTTCTCCAAAGATGTTTCTATAAACACTCCACATAGATGGAGGGAAGCATCACTTGCCCATTACAAAGATGATTTTATTCCTACTCTTTGGGGGGCGCAGTCGGGGTGAAACACCTCATTGCTCCCTACCCCATGGGCAAGGGGCCCTTTTGCTAAAAGACACTCCTGTTCTCCCAGCTTGGCTCCAACCCTCTGGGCAGTAGCCCCCAGGGTCCCCAGCAGGCTTGACACCCCCAGGCTGGACGCCCCTTGGTGGAGGGGTGGCCGGGGGGCCACCCTGACCACAGCGGCCCCACTGGCCTGCTGCCTGGCTGGGCTGGGAAGGAAGGAGGGAGCTGGGGCCCACATTGGAGTTTCAAATTCCTGTGTTGATTTTTCCCCTCTCCCTCTCTTAGGTTCCAAATCCAATTCTAGCTCCTGGCCAACTGGTAGAATTAAAGGATTAAGAGCTACCCAGGTCTTATCCCGATATGAAAAGATTTCACCGAGAGGCTCATGGTTCAGCATCCAAAGCCGGGGAAATCGTTCCCTCCTGTGCGGGGTATTGTTTTGAAAGCCTCCCTGGAACCACCTTTTGAGCTTCTGGCTGAGGCATCACTGTTTCCCTTATCTCTTAAGACCTCGTTCATAATTGCTCAATGTCCGACAAGCAGAGAGGACTCCAGGCATTATCTGTTAAGGGCCCTCTAATCCAGTTCATAAGGACAGAGTGGTAATCAGGACACCTCGGGATCCTTCTAAAGTCAACGTACAATTTCACATGAGCCCTGAGCTGCTTTCTGGAGAGCCCCAGGGACAAACAGGGGCCGGCGCCCCCCGAGAGGGGCACGGGGGCTTGAGGGTGCGGGTGGGCTCGGCGCAGGTGGGGGCCGCTCAGGAGGAGACAGACTCAGTACAGAAAAGCAGAGCGGTTTGTAGTGCGTGCTGGTTGTAAGCACACGCACGTGCCTGCGTGTGTCCAGTGCGCGTGGATGGGCTTGCTGCACGACGGAGAGGAGTGGGTCCAGGCCAGGCCCCGCGAGCTCAGCTGGTTGGCCCAGGCCGGCAAGGGCCGTGCAGGGGTGGCCTCTGACAGGTAACCACATGGCAGGGGTGTCGATGAATCAGAGGCGGCATCTTTGCAGGTCCACGGGAAGCTTCCTGACAAATGCTGTTAATCTTCGGCGTGGGGGGGCCAGCCAGTGTGCCTCTCCATATGGGCGCACCTCGATCTATCAGTCGACTGTCGCCCTTCATGGGACACAGGCGCGCTCCTCTGACTGATGGAGCCTTTGTGGAGACATCACGGAGACTCTCTGCAGGTGTGAGCTCCGATGCCAGAATCCCTCGGCCCCTCTCGTGGGTTCATCTATCTGTACTGACAAATGGAGCTCCCTTCCCTCTCCCACCACGGGGGGAAGGATGGCTTTAAGATGACTCTCAGCCCTGAGCCGGGGCTCCCTTCTTCCTCTCTGGGGCCGTCCCCAGCTAGACCCCTCACCCGCTGGGGTGTAAGCAAGCAGGAGCGGGAGGAGCTTAACCCCTCCGTACCCTCCAGACATGCCCTCCTCCCCCTGCCCCTCTGGGCCTGCCTAGAAGCCTGGGGTCCAGAGCCTCTGCCCTGCCGGCCACTCTCTGCCTGCTGATGGCAGAGCGAGCCACCAGCTACCCTCTGCTGACGCATGAGTCACTGGGGCTGAAGCAGCCTGAGATTCCTAGAGAGGGAATGAGAAAGATCTAGTCTGTTTGTTGGGGTCTCCTCGAAGCAGACCCCGAGATAACGATGGCTTGTCAGTGGTTTATTCCGGAGGCAATCCCAGGGAGCAGTGGTGGGAAGGGAAGGGTGAAGAGGGGAGAAGGCAGCGGGACGAGGTGGGTGTCACGAGTGCCGTGGGTGCTGGGGGAGCATTCTAGCACAGGCCCCAGGTGCTAGTTGCCCGGTCCCCTGCTGGCTCTCCGAGGCTTTGGAGAGGCCCTCGGGACAGAGATGTGATGGCTCCGCCTGTGGCCATTGGAAGCGGCTGGTGTGTGCTCTGTCGTGCTAAGGCCTGAGAGCCGTGGGCAGGGCGCAGCCGGCATCAGCCGCAACAGCCTTGCTAGGTCCCGTTTCCTAGGGTCGGTCAAGGTGTGGGACAATGGAAACGTGGGTGGCCCCA
This sequence comes from Ursus americanus, assembly GCF_024610735.1. Taxonomy (NCBI): domain Eukaryota; kingdom Metazoa; phylum Chordata; class Mammalia; order Carnivora; family Ursidae; genus Ursus; species Ursus americanus. Next base: position 36,679,992 of record NC_142147.1, read on the forward strand.
AGGTCGCCCCTTGCGGGGGTTTATGATCTGTTGGCCTCCTGGGGCCCTGGCCCGCTTGCTGCCTGAGCAGGACCCTGCCCCCCCCCCGCCCCCCAACCACCAGCCACCGGCAGTTTGGGTGCAAGCCAGGGTAGGCGCAGCGGGTGTGTGGGTTCACTCCGGAGCCGCACTGAGCCAGTGTGGTCCATCTCAGAGCCTTGCTCTTTGCACAGGAAAAGTGGGCACCCTGCACCCAAGTGAGCAGGGAAGGTTAGAACGGAGAGCACAGCTGGGGACACCCTGACCCAGGTGGGTGACCACGGTCCACATCAACAGCGGAGTCAGGTTGAGGTGATGTGATGGGAATGGCACTTCCCTCTGTGGTCGTTCTCCCAAGGACCCACAATCCCGGTCTAACCATGAGAAAAACGTCCGAGAAACCCACATTGAGGGACGTTCTACGAAACACCTGACCAGTGTTCCTCAAATCTGTCAAGCTCGTTAACGACAAGGGAAGTCAGAGAAACGTAAAGTCTAGAAGATCCACGGGAGACCTGACGACGAAATCGAGGTGGGGTCTTGGAACAGAAGGACATTAGGGGTAAAAACGAAGGAAATCTGAATAAAGCGTGGACCTTGGTTAATAATAACGCATCAGTACTGGCTCCTTACTGATGACAGATGTCCCCTAGCAATACATGACCCTAACAATATGGGACTCAAAGTACTATCTTCACCACTTTTGTGTAAATCTGAAAGTATTCTAAAATAAAATTCTTTTTTTTTTTTTTTTAAAAAAACAGAACACCTCTCCTCAAAGGCAGCTCAGCCATTGATGAAAGTGCCCTGTCTGGGGCTGGGAAACTTGGCTTCTTGTCACCAGGCAAGTCACCCTCTGTCTCCAGGCCTCAGTTTCTCCATCTGTTGAATGGCAGGATTGATCCCTAGGTCTAAGCTTGACAGTCCGTGGTTTCCTTCACACGCCACTTGGGAGGTTGGAGAAGGCTTTTGAACCAGAGGGACCCAGGTGAGGGCAGCTTTGACAGGGTGGCTGGATTAGGGATGTCCCCCAGGCAGGGCATTTGGCAGACATGTGTGCTTGGCCCTAGCATCCTCCTTGCTGGGCCTCCCCCTTCTCAGGCCATGCCCCACGGCTCCCTTGTTTTCATTTTCCCAACCAGTTCTTGGGAGCACTGGGCAAGGAGGGGGGTTTGATGATGTGAGGAGGCAGTGATGTGTTTTAATGCACTGTTTCCTGGGGACCTAGAATGAAAATTTTAACAGCTCAGAAGCTGTGCACTGAAGGCGCCTCTACTGCTGGCTCTCAGAAGGGTATTCCAACTAAATTGCAGAAATAAATATGCGTCTTCCTCATTTTTGATGAGCAATCACCGCGCAGAGCCCGAATCCTTAAGAGGAAGTGCACTTCCTCAATGGGAAAACAGCCATCTTCCAGTGGCCTGGTTTCAGTGCTTTTCAGTGCATTTGTGCTTTGTGGCCATAAGGCCGCATGCTTCACGGGGCCTGCCCGGAGCTGACCTGCTGTGCCGAGCCAGGGAACAACCCAAAAATGGAAAGTGGAGAGTTGGAAAAAAAAAAAAAACAACACAAAAAAAAACCCCAAAAAAACCCACACCATGCACAAAGACATGGCCATGAAAACACAGGGTCTAGAACGCCCATCAGCAGAGCCCATCCGTCCACAGAGATTCCACCCACAAGCTTACTCTTGCACTTGGCCAAGTCCTTTCAGAGGGCAAAGGGCTGTGACACTGAAACATTGGCAGGGCCAGACTCTTCTCTCCACCTGTCCCTCCCCACCACTGCTGGGGACCCAGGTCTCATGAGGTTCCATGCCAGGACACCACTCAGCCCCGCTTGCACCTAACAGGGTCAGCCCTGTGACATTGGTTCCACTCTCCTCCTAATGCAGCTGTGTTTCCCTGGCCCCAGGCGCAGGCTTGGTTTCCACGTTTCTCCAGACACCTGCAGGACGGGATCAGAAACACGTCCAGGACCGCACTGTGGTGTGGCTTAATGAACGGCCAACGTTGTCTCAGAAACAGAAAGGAAAAAAAAAAAAAAGCCTGCACAAATCCCCAAACCTGTTAGCTGGAAAATATTCCAAGATCAACACATTTTAATTCACTAATTAATACAGCTAAAAGGCATTTTTCATATTAGACTTATTAAAATCACTTGTATTTAAGTGTTTTTGAACTCATATTTTCCGATGCTGTGCGTTTTTCTAAAGTGTTCTAGTCATGTTATGCAAATGCCTATTTAAATTACCAGGGGTATTTGTTTTCTATTTCTACTCTGTAAAACATAATTTTAATACAAGTTATTTGTGAAATGTGCATTGGAAAAAAGAAAATAAGATTTGAGATGGCATTTCTATGATAATTTTATTGCAAATGTTGACCATGTTTTTGTATTTGTCTGCAAAAGGTAATGCAAAATATACATAAGACATATTTCTGGGATTTATTGTCGTATGTGACTAAATTAGTAAAGGAAAATTTGCTTCATTTTTTGAACCCGAGGCAGGGCAGTCCATCACCTCATGAAGCATGTTTTAGAGGGAACAGTCACGGCCACGCAGCGGGCCGAACCCCGCGCCATCACAGAGAGAAAATTCGCTCTCCCTCTGCACTTAAATAAGATTTTCTGACACCTGTGTGCTGCCAGACATGGCATCTGAGGCAGAAACACAGGCCTTTGCAGGGCAGAAGGAGGCTCTGCTCTGAGCAGGACAGGAGGCTAAAGGGAGGGCATGACCAGGATTTTATGCAGTGACAAGGTAGCAAATGTGGTGGCCGGACTCCAGGGTGGGGAGAGCCCTTGGGAGAGGGCCCTGGGGAGGGTCTTCCTTCGTGGATTTACTTAAAACGTGTGGTCTTCCTACTTGAGTGCCTTTTTGATACACACGTGATCAGGCATAATAAAATGGCTAGAGGCAAAAGATGAATTGAGAGAGGGAACCCTTGATGAAGGAGGAAGTATTAATGCTATTTCTGAGCTTCCTGGCAGCCAAGGCAAAAAAGGGAAACAATGACTTTAGCCTTTAGCATTAGCCTTTGTTGTCTAAAGAATACCTCCTTGTTGGGAGGAAGGATGGCTTACCCCAGTCCTCCAGTCTTGGTGGGATCCACGGTGGGGGCTTCATAAGGGAAAGCAGGGACATGGTGTGCTCTGTCCCCCAAGGTGAGTTTGCAGAGGCTGCAGGAATGCTCTTAGGAACAGTAATTGCATTCAAACAAAGGGTTGGGTGATTTGTCATCGGTTATGAAGATGTTTCTGTGCCCGTGTGGGAGGAGCCTGTGACGGAATGAGCTCCATCTCTGACACCCCCGACCACAGTCCTGGAGGGCAATCACTGATCCCTCTCATATGTGTCAGCTAGGGCTAACATTGGGGTGTTTCCCAGGCTCCCCTGAAGCCAGGGGAGGGAGCTGCCCATCCTAAAGCCTGGCTGTGGGGGGAGCAGGGAGACTGCTGTAAGCCCCTTGTGCTGGTGGGGAGTCTCATCAGTGTGTCTCCCTTTTAGGTGCCTAGGGATTGTGGTTATAAAAACCAGGGTATGGGACGGAAACCCCCCTGTCACCAGGGGCAACCACCTCACTGATGTCTGTGGAGAGAGACCTGGTGGCCCTGGGTAAAGGGCTGCCCCGGAATCTCCCGAACACACACGCGGGTTCTTGTCCACAGTGGACCGAGCGCAGGTTTCTTGAACGGAAATGAGAGTGCCCGCCGTCTGGGCCAGTGGGGCAAGAACGTGGCCAGCAAACCGAGACTGTGTGACTTTGGGCCAGACCTTCGCCGCCCCAAGTCTGTCTCCTCATCCAGAACGTGGAGATGACGAAACCAGCCATGCGGAGACGTTGGGAAAGCAAGGAAGAATGTGTGCGAAATGCATGCTCATCGCTGGGGCTGGGGGTCCCAGGAAGACCATAGAGCCCGGGAGACAGGCCGGGCGGGCTTCGGCGGGCACTTGACTCGCCAAGTGCTCTGTGTTCATTGTCTCTTAAATCCGCACAGTGATCTTGAGAAATCAGGTGTAACTACTATTGTGCCCATCTCATGGAGGACGAATCAGTTCAGAGGGGTTCATCGACTTGCCCAGGGATGGGCAGCATGACAGGGTAGGTCTAGGGCAAGGCCCAGGTCTCCCAAGTCTTATTTTCAGCATTCCCTCTATTCTATCCCCTTGACCCTGGGAGCAGGGGGCACCTGTAGGCCGGGCCCAGTGGTTTCACTTAGGCAGGACCGTGCTCAGCCAGGCACTGGCCACAGGCTGGGAGACTGCTTTCCGTCTCCCCTGATCCTTCCCTTCTCCTTGGACCAGCTGGGGCGAGGGTAATGAGGAAGGCTTGTGGCTCGGCATCCCAGAAGGAGGGAGGGGACCCTGGCTGTGTGCTCCCCCTGCTCCGAGAGCCCCGTGACACTCACACCTGGTAAGTGCTGCCAACCCTGGGACGTGGGGCAGTGGGTTTCCTTTCCAGGAGCCAGGGCTGTGCGCTGGGTTCTGTCACTCAAAGGGGCACGTGGGGCCTCCTCTGGACGGGCCTACTCAGAGGACTGTTGGGGAGCAGAACTGAGCCTCTCTTCTGTAGCGTTCCCATTGGATCCCATTTGGATCGATTCTGGGGGCATGGGGACCCCAAAGGCAGGTTCCGCGGACATGCTCGGGAGGTATTTGCTGAGCGTCTGGGCTCCACAGGAGACACGCCCTTCACAACCTGCAGGGAGAGGGGGCTTCCCGCGGGGAGTCGGGCCCGGGTCTCCGCTCCCACCCGCCCCCTCTGCGGCTGCCTTGGCTTGCAGTGGGGCCAGCCTCTCAGCAGACGCTGACAGCTGAGGCCTGCTCCTCTGCCAGTGCTGGGCGTGCCCCATTTCCACGCAGCTCTGGTGGCTGGCTCTGCGGACACTGCCAGGGAGTCAGCAAAGGGCACTCCAGTTCACTCAGCAAGAAATGTCTGCCCTCCGCAGGAAGTTTTGGACTCTAGTCCCCAAGTGTGTGCTGAGCACCTTCCCTGGGTCAGGCTCTGGACTGGACTTCAGGTTCCGATGGGAAAGGAGAGAGACACGGGCCTGGTCTCAGGGGCTCACAGGCTGGAGGCCAAGGTGGACGTCAAATAATGGTGACAAATGGCAAATTAATAATTGTAGGTTGCAATGTGCTTCAAAGGAGAGAGAGTTTGGTGGGGTCCCACCGTAGCTGGGGGCGCAGAGGGCTCCCTGGGAAAGCCGAGCCTGAAAGAAGGCCGTGTGGGACCCTCTCCATCCGTTCCGCAGCAGCAGTGTGCTCCTGGCACATGCCAGGAGCCAGGTGAGGGGCTGGGTGCACATGGCTGACCAAGCCTTATGGGACCACTGTTCACCTAGAGGGTAAGGTCAAGGCCAGGGTCCGGGACACAGGCCAGGAACAAGCAAGAAAGTACTATGATTTAGGGGGACAATCAGTGCAAGGAAGGGAATCAAACAGTGGATGGTGAGGTTGCTGCAGGGTGAGGAGGGCAGCGAGGTGGTCAGGAAGTCTCTGGGGACTCAATGGAGGAGCAGCCACCTGAACCAGGGGAGATGGACAGCTCCCCACATGCTCATTCACACCCCAGGGCCTTTGCACTTGCTCTTTCCTCCACCACGAAGGTTTCCCCCCGCCTTCCACATGGCTGGTTCCTTCCCCGCCGTGTTCCTTTATTCGGTCTCTGCTCAAATATCTCCTCCTCTGAGAGACCTCCCTGATAAGCCACTCTAAGCCTGTTCCCATCCCAATCCCACTTCATCTTCTTTCTGGTTCTTATCACGAAGATGAACTTGCTTGTTTGCTAGTTTTGTGTCTGTGTCCCACCTCTGCCCCAGCCAGAAAGGAAGCCTCAGAACCTTGAGACCTTGTCCTTCTTGGTCTCTGCCGTGTCCCCAGCGTGGAAACGCCTTGCATGGAGTGAGTACCCATTAGCACTTGCTGAGTGGATGAATATTTTAGGGGCCCCCTATACAGCTGGGGAAGCAGACCAAGCCCCTCTCCTCCCTCTGGAGATCTGGCAGGCCCAGGGTGACCCCCAGAGACCCCAGGTCCCCAGAGCCCCCACCCCCACCCACTGGCTGCCCAGGAGGCTCTTCCTTTGTTCTCCCTCGGGGTTTCTGCAGCGGGAAGGCCAAGGGTGTTCTGGGTTTGGTTTTTGTAATTGGTTTGATATGATCATGAAAAGTATCTAAAAATTGGACAGCTGGAAATGTTTTTCCTCCCATTTATTACTTAAAACAGCCTTAGAGTTTGGGGTTGTTTTTAAAATCAGATTCTCCTCACTAAAAAAAATAAAAAATAAAAAGTAAATACCGTGAGCCCACTCTTGCATATTTCTGACGAGACCCCGCAAGGTCACGACAAGGCCTCTGCTTGTGGGGTGCGGGGCTCCTCCAGGCTCCAGACGAGAACTGGGGAGCGTCCAGAGCTGGGTCTCGGCCATTCTGCAGTCACAGTATCAGGAGGGGAAGATAAATTAAGACGAGTGTATTGCTCGGTTAGACATTAACCACGCCAGTGAAAAAGTATTGTGAATGTTAAAATGGCCCAGACTAAAATATACTGAGGTTAAAATACAGGGTAACTTTACAAATCACTAATAATTTCTTTGGCTTTCCCTGCAATAACATTGATTTAATTCATTAGATTCCTTTCTAAATCTATATTTCAGTTTTAGAGTTGTCAGTTTCTGTTAATGACAATTTTGCCCCATCTGTTCCAACATGAAAATGAGGCTCCTTGCCGCAGACAAGATAGATCTCTAAGAGTTGAAGAAGGAGAAGTCTTAAAGGTATTTCACTCAGATGAGGCCCCATTTGATGATTCACACTCAAAAATGAAGCTGCCCACAAAAGAACTTCGTGTTGACGCCCGTGGAAAGATGGACCCCCTCCCCCAACCACATCCGCCCGGCCCACCACCCCGCGGCCACCCCCCCCATGTCAGATGGGCCCACTGTGCTACCATCATTTCATATTTCGGAGGGGAATATTCAAAACATTACCACTTATGCTTTTTTTTTTTTTAATGACAGAGCAATAATTCTGGGTGTCAGCATATCAGAATTCCAACGGCTGTGGTTGGAATGAAAATGAGCCGCTGTAAGTTGGCCATTCCAATTGTCCTATTACAGTAAGTCCTTGCCGTGAGCCCGGTGAGCCTCTGTCTGCCGAGGGGGCAGTGTCTGGGCTTCCAGCTCTGTGACAAACATCTCTGATGGGCCCCTCCGGCCCACCAGCCTGCACACCTGCCTGTCTTCTGCAGGAGACGGTTTTGAAAGTGTGTGCCCCCATCCAGAACCAGACGATGGTATCCGAGGGGCCAGCCCGGGTCGGCCACAGGCCTCCGAGAGGAATAAACCAGAGTGTCTGGGGGTTCGACTCCCCTGGAGAGAACGGGCCCCGCCTGCCCACAAACGGGGGGAGGCATTCTCGAGCCTGTGGCAGTGGTCCTGCCTTCCTGGGGGAAGATGTTCCGCTTATTATCCATCGTGGAAAAACAGACCTGCCCACTGCAGACGACTCGGAGTATATAGTACGGGACCCAAGGAACTGGGGATTTTTTTCTTTTAATTTAAAAACCTTCTAGAAAAAGAGGCAGGCATTAAAACATATATGAAATTAGGCCCCATCGTCGAAGTTAATATCCACCATATGTATTTACATTCAACTCGACTCCAACAAATCGAGTACTGCATTATAGCACGGAGGGAAAGGAGATTGCCTCTCAGCTCGGGCTGACATTAGGTTGAGTTACTGTTTTGCTGTAGACTTCTCTGGAACGTCTAAAGACAGTTGAGAAAATCAGACTGAAAATCCTCCTTTTGGATCTGCCTCCTAATTTCAAATACAAATTAGTGAAATTTTAACATTTCAGATGTCACACCTTGAGCAAATTAAAAATCAACAAAAATATTAAGGTTCTCTATGACCTGCTCAAGTGTACAGAATGTATAAAAACTTTAATCAAACACTCGGGTTTGCTCAGTTTTAAATTGTGTTACTTTAATAGTTTCTTTTCTGCTGTTTATATTAATGACATAGTCCCATCTAAATATATTGCCGTGCAGAAAAGCCATCACAACATTTCTAAGGTTGAATGAATGCAGTTGTATTCATGGTTTTTTTTTAAATAAAAAGATCTCTTTCTATTAAGTCCCCTCTTTTTTTTTTTCCCCTATTCTCCAAGCATTGAGTCTCTCCTCCTCACTTACAGGGACTTGGGGAGGGATGTGAATGCACCATGCTGCCTTCAGTGAGCAAATGCCTGCTTTCTGGACTCATTTCCTCACGGAGCCCAGCCAAGGATGAGGCCGTCTCGGGGCGAGGGGGAGGGTGGGGGGAGGGGTTGGCATGGAAGCACAAATCGCTTTTTCTAAGCATCAACCGAAGGTTCATCATTTGGGAAAATGTCTTCATTTTGCACAAAACGGTAGTTAGCATACATTCCTGGTCCAGTTGGTGAAGCCTCCACTTTGTCCAGATGTGTCTGGAGGGATGATCCAAGGGCCTAACGCAGGGCGAGTGGTTGACGCCGGGCTCTTTGAGGTACAGCCTTGGGATTTAAGACCCCTCACCAGCAGATCGTTGAAAACCTACAGAGAGCTCCCACATCCTCTTGGTTAAAGTTCTCGTGCTGCCTCTCCCATCTGGGGCTTGTCTGGGACTCTGGGGGCAGGCCTCCTATGGGTCTCTAGTTTCGGCAGAACCAAAGTTGAACTTTCCTATAAATTCGATCAGTTGTCAGCGTGCCAAGCGGAGGAGGGAGAACGAGTCATAGGTTATTCAAGGGGTATTTGGAGATAAATTCCCCAGGAGCCAGGAGACTTGGAACATGCTCCAGACTGGGGCAGAGGAGTCCAGCGGTCTGGCCTGGCTTCTCATCGGTGCAAGACAGCTCCTAAGGAGTCTTCTTGCTCCAGAACTCTCCCTTACAGAAAACAGCCAGATCTTTCAATACAACATTTCAGTGAAATCCTAAGTGCCCCATAACCGTAAATACAAATAAATGTATTAGTACCCTTACATTGACAGTTACTATGTAAAGTGAGACCTAGGGGTCTAGTCATTTATAAGGTCTGTTCAAAATAAAGGCTTTGTCTGTCTACCTTTCCTTCGAAGTTATTTTTGGATTTATGGGCTATTTCGAAATATCTCGAACATACAGACCTAAAATAAATAACATCATAAACACATACGGGCACACCACCCAGTTGTATCACATCTTAGCAGGATGTCATATCTGCTCCAGACTTTTTTTTTTTTCCTGGAACTAAGACGTGACGGCAGCTGCGGGCCCTGGGCTCCCTGCAGCCCAGGGAAGGGTATCGCTGTCGCCAGGAGTTTTCATGCAGGCTGTGCCTTTGGCAGCCTGGGCAGAGGGGTCGACTGGCCCGGCAGAGGGGCTGCTCCTTGGCAACACCATCCCACACACCCTGCTTCCTCATCCCCAGGAAGGGAAAGAAGGCAACACTCAAACCAAACGACACACGTTTGACCCGAAGGCCCAGTAAGAATTGTCTGTTGCAAGGTGCACCGCGATCTGTAGGCTGGAGAAATGCGGTGATTAAGGATAAAAATGAATATGCCTGACATGGGAAACTAGCCTTCTGAAATAATTAGGCCACGAGCTGCAGGATGAGGCCACGCAATGCAGGTGTCTGTTGAATAAGAGACACGTCCCCCCCTCTCCTGTGCCTTTTCCAAATGGTTGCAAAGTACCTTAGTTCTCTCATGGAATTGCTTTTAGAAACAATTCATTTCTGACCACGCAGGACAGGGGATTCAAGATGTGTCTTTTTAAGCCAGTTGCGATGAGATCAGGGGCTTTGCTAATCAACTAGAAATATTCCTGGATATGAAATCTTTACCTGTTTAAGAAAATTATATAATATATTTCGAGCAAATTAATTCCGTCTGGACCAGTTACAGCACATAATCAGCTATGTTATGCAAATAGTTATCTTTGTGGCTGAAATCAATAACTTATTTTCTTCTGTAATAAAGAAAAAAGGGGAATAAGCTATTATTAATTATGTACAAAATGAAATCTTTTCTTGCAAGGCTGTGGGTTTCATTTCATTATGAAGGCTTTCCTCATGCCAATTTCTGGGACCCTGACGAGAGCCTTCGGAGGGACGTCCCTAAGGCCACCTCGCATGGGGAAGGTCACCCGGGTCGCCGATTATCGGCCTGCCTCTCTCTCCGGGAAGCCCACGGGGCTGTGGCGCGGGGCGGGGGTGGGGGGTGTCCTTATGGGCCTGCCTCTCTCTCCGGAAGCCCACGGGGCTGTGGGGCGGGGTGGGGGTGGGGGGTGTCCGCCAGCAAGCTGGCCGGGCCGGGCTCTTCCCTCGGGGGGTAGTTCCAAGGAGTACCTTATTTATAAAGCTTGCTCGACCACAGTCAGTCAGTATCAGCTCCAGTTACAGATGAAGTTAATGACAATATTGATTATGCCATAACCCGTGTGAATACCGAGAGTAGCGCCTTTTAGCCACAGGGCCGTATTTATGAGCTATTTCTGCCCTTCTGATCGTGGCCCAGTCCAGCAGGAAAATCACTCTTCATATTCTAGTCTGATCCAAAGGAGTGTAGCTCTCATGACCCCCTGAGGCCCAGAATGCAGGAGCGGTGGGTGTGTGACTCTTCATGCCCACCACGAATCCCCGGGGCCGCTTCGTCTTCTCACGGCGGCCGGCCTCCCCTTTACTGCTGCCTGCGGACAGGGGCCCCATGCAGGGAGAATCCCCAGAGCCACACTGGGCCCCCCAGGATGGCCGCAGGGGCCTCTTTTTCACCAGGTGGCCTCCCAGCTGACGTCGACCGACTGTGTTCGGGGTATTATCCCTGGGTCTGCTCCCCCCGAAGCCGTGTGCACACTCCCGAGGACTTCAGCTTGCAAATCCGTCCGCGCCTCCGTGGGGCTGCGCCGTGGTTATTTTTGGCCCCCTGCCATTTCATTTACGAGGTACTCGTATTTGACAAACGGATCTCATTTATGCAGATATCAGGCTTCTTCCTGCCTGATTATCAGCCACAAGACCCCGCCCTGACCTCGGTCCCGGGGCTGTTCCCTGGGTGGAGGGGCCATGCTCTCCTGGCTTCTGTGAAGGCCCGTTGCAAACACAAGCTGGGCCCCGATCCCCTGGCAGAAGCCAGAAGCCTGACTCCGAAGCCAGGGTCTGCCTGAGCCTTTATTAGCGCTCTGTGCGCCCAGCAGGAGCATTCCTACCCCCGAAGGCTTTGGGGGTTGCTGGGGGCGGACGAGTCGGCTTTCAGGGGACCTGGGAGCGGGTGGGTGGCTGGCCCCGGTCCATCCACGCGCGGCGGGGAGGGCGGCGGTGGCGGGAGGGTCAGAGGCCGGGTGTGCTGCGGACAGGGCATGGAGACCAGCCCAGGGGTTCCAGCGAGCACTGGACTCTGAAGCCTCTTCCCCTGCCTTCCCGGCTTGGCTCCCGGCCCCCCGCCCTCCCTCCTCCTGGGAAGCAGGTGGGGTCCCCGTTGGCCTCTGCGTGGGATGGCAGGCAGACGCCTCCTTAACCACCCTGCCTCCGTCCAGGCCTGTTTATGGATTCCTCTGACCGAGTCCGCCAGGCAGCTTGAACCGGTTGTGGACAGCTGGGCCGCTTGGCATTTTATGGCAAGTGGCGGCTTCCCAAGGCTGTAACTGTGTGTGCTGGGCGGGCGCCGAGGGAGGTGCCTCCCTCACTGGGAGGACTGCCCTCCCCAGGGGTGCGGAGCCCGCGAGCTGTGCCATCAGCCTGGCCCTCTGGCCGGGGAGAGCGGGGGCAGAGGGCCGTGCTACGCAGGCCCGAGTGGGCCACAGCCGGCAGGGGCACAGGCTCCATCCAGAGGGAAGCCCCCCCATCCCACCCCAGACAGATGCTTTCATGATAATGACGCCCCCTGGGGAGGCACCTTATTGCTCTTCACAGAAACAATCTCTACCGAGAGAAATTAATTGTTTTGTTGTTGATGGAAAAGAAACGGAAGGAGCTATTTTAAAGTGTTCTCTCTACTTGGAGGAGATGGAGGGCAGCTCGCAGGTGGCCGTCTCCAGACCTCATGCCCCGAGAAGGTACTGAACCGTGCAGGGGTGTGGCCTCTGTCTGATGGGTAACTCCTGCCTGGATGAGCCGGGTCGGGGGGGCTGCTGGTCCAGGCAGGCCGCCTCCTAGGAGCACACCCTGGCGTTCAGGTCCCAGCTCCATCACTTACTAACTGTGCCATTTCCGTGCCTCAGTTTCTTGATCTGAAAAAGGAAGCAGTAACATGTCTTCTGATGAGTGGCTTGTAGGGATTCAATGAGATACTTTGTGTTCAGTGCTTAGCCTGGAACACGGAGGCACCCAGCGACTGGCTAGCCATAGAGACTGGCTGCATGGAAGGATTTGGCAGGGGGCTGACTCCAGGCGGTTCTGGTGGGCCAGAGGCAGCTGGGCCCACAGAGCAGTGCTGGTGTCTATTAACCGGTCCCAGGCAGAGTCCTGAGGCCGCCAGTCCCGAGGCTGTGAGCTGCTTCCATCCCTCACCCGACAGGGCCACCGCCACGCAGCTCTGGGCTTGTCCTCACCCTTCACCAGGCTCTGGTCCCACCCTCAGCTGAGCCAGGGCTGGGGACCCCTGGGCTCTGTGTCACACCACGCGCAGCCCCAAAGCCCTTTGCAGGGCTGCTCCGGAAGTGTCGGACCCGTGCACACGGGTGCATCCTGCTGGGGGACCCGCAGCCCGTTCGGTGCTGACGGAGCATCTGGGAGATAACAACTTTTATGGGAGGGATTTTAATTAGTGCTGTGGCTCAACGCGGTGGAGTTTACATGGTGGAATTGGCTGGAGCCCTGACTTCGCAAGAGGCATCTGGCGGAGAGACGTGGCCCTGTTTATCACCTGGGCCCTGGCGGCCGTGGGGCTGGGAATGGGGGCGGGGGTGCTCGGGGCCCTGGTGGCCCCTTGACTTGTGTGGGAGCACAGCGCGCTGTGCTCACGAGGGCCGCATGCTCGGTTTAATGCTCTCCTTGCACCGTCCCGAAATACTTTAATAACTGAGCCACCAGAAACTTGAAAGTTGGGAGTGTTGGGAGAACGTGTGCGAATCCAGCGTGCCGCGTCCCCTCTGCTCTGCATGGAATACATGTGGACGCCCCAGCTACGGGACGGGGATTGTGTAATCCTCGGGATTCTGCCCATGAGTTAAGTGCTTTTATGTGTGCATTTAAAATCAGCAAGGCATGATTTAAGATGAACAGTAAAATGCATGCTAATAATTTAAAGTTTTAATTTTTCTTTACTCAGGAGGACATTAAATAGCAATTTAAAAACACCATGACCAGTCCACAGAGAGACAGCAGAAGAAAGGAAAACACTTCGTATTTTAACACCTTTAACAGCATTTCCCCCTGCCCTTTGAACAACGGGCTCCGCATTTTCGTCTCTCGTGGGGTCTTGTCCACTGGGCAGCTGTTCCCGGTTGCGGGATCCCAACGGGCTTTGGGTCTGGACTTTGTGACAGTGTGATCCTTCTTGCTGCAGCCACGTGAGATCCGATGCACGGGAGCTGAACGAAAATAAAAGTAATTGGTGTTTACCAGGAGGAGGCGCTGTCCTCAGCAAGTTACGCTCTTCATCTCATTTAGTTCTACAAACCCACACCATGGCTGCCTTGATAGTACCCATTTTACAGATAAAGACCTTCAAGGCCAAAAAGGTTAAGTAACTCAGCCAGCAAGGCAGAGAGTCAGTACTCAGAGTCCGGAGCCGGCCTTCCCGTCTCCTCGTTATTCCGACACCCCCATTTTGCCCTTTCGTGGGATGAGGGAACCGAGGTTCACAAAGGGACAGCACAGCAGTGAGCCTGGGGCTTGGTCTCAAAGCCTGTGACTTACACCCTCAGCTCCTTCCCCTGGGCCATGTTGCCTGGTCCAGGCTGCAAACACTTTCCTCCTTCTTCTGAAAAGGCATGTCGTCATTTGTCATCAAGGGCTCCAGCTTTCTTATTAATAACCCAGTGAGCGACTTTGTTCCACATTCCTTTTTGAGTGATGACTCGGGACCTCAAAATAGCTGTGCCTGCCCCCTTGTTGGTGCCTTCACACATGCCTACAGACCCCCACATGCTGCACAGGGACCCTGGCATTAAGATTCATGCACACGCATGGGCATAGGCTCCCGCCGCTCAGACCCACACACAGGCACAGACAGCAAGCACACACACTCAGACACACAGACGTGCATGTGCAGATCTGCACACAGATATTCACAGGCGTGCATGGAGGGTACACAGGCTCCCCCCCCCACACAAACGCATGTGCATGGGTCCCCAGGCAGCCAGACATGACCACGTGAACATACACAGAGCAGGTACAAGGAGCATAGCAACACCGCCAGAAATCCCAGTAACTCCCAGTCCCAGAACCATAACCACGGGCACAGATACCCTCTGTGATGAAGCCAATGGGTCTGAGAGACCCCTCACCTAAGGTTTGTGGGCAGCTCTAAAAGGGGCCCTTGAAGGGACCCCTATGCTAGAAGGAACTGAGGTAGAAGACAGAGAAATAGGGCAGAAAATGGCCTGAGGGTCAGGCAGAACCCCATGTCAGCGTGGCCTATTAGGGGCAAATGTTTGCTCTGCATTTAAGACAACTGTGGGCTTAGCAATCCCCAACTGATGGTGCATGTGCCGTGTGTTTACTTCGACATTCGTGATCCCCTTTAGGAGCTCCCCACTGGCAGGAAAATGGGACACTCAGCTGCCCAATGATGACAGACAGAGGGTCAACAGATAAGCATGTCAGAATGGAGAGCTTATAGGGCTTGAGGCAGTCAAGGAGGGCTTCCTGGAGAGGGAGGTCTTGGGCAGTGCTGAAAAAGGTTCTGCCCCTTTTGGACCCTTTTCCCCTTTACAATGACCAGCCCCCCTGCAGCAGCTACTGTATTCGGGGAACTCATCGTGACCACCTCTGAAACCGTTCAGGGTCTTTACTTTTATCTTACTCCCCTCCCCCATCCATCACCTCTGAGGCAGGCTCCATTTTCACCCCATCTTCCAGATGAAGAGAGAGGCTCAGCAAAGTCTTTGGCCTGAGGTCTCACAGGTAGGAGGATCCCCAACCCAGGGCCATCTGGTTTCCAGGCCCACCCTCTCAGCCACCAGCCTTTTCTCGTGAGGCTTGAGGCAGCGCTTGGACTCCCCACTTAGAGGTGCAAGACCAGAGCTGGCTCCCCATGTGAACAGGGGTCCCGAGGACCCGGGTTATGCTGTATCGGAGGTAGGCGCTCAGCAGCATCCCAGCTGGACTGGAACCCAGGTGCTGCCCTATGCACTGGCCGCATGACCGGGACAGGTCGTTCCCAGGTCTGGGTCTCAGAAGCCTGGTCACGTATGAAGATTGGATGAAATCAGGCACGTGAAGTGCTTTGCACATAGACCGGCCTGTAGCGAGTGCCCAGCAAATGTTAGGATCGCCATCACTCTTGCTGTTGTAGGTTGTTACTGCTAGCTTATCCAGGGTTATGGCATAAATGGAAAGGAAAATTGTAAGTAGGTGCTGGAGGGCTGGGAAAGAGACGATGGTTTTGAGCTCAGGGAGCACCCGGTTGCACTGATCAGATCAGGGGCAAAGGCTCATTGTGAACACGCTGGCTTCACAAGGTTAGCCACCCCGCTGAGCCCCCAGACCCATCCTTTCGTGTTGCTCGATTTCCCAGCTCTACAGCCTGGGCCTGAAGTGATGTGGGTTTTTGCTGTGTGACTTCAGACATGTATCTCAACCTCTCTGGGCTCCAAGTTTGTCCTGTGTACAATAAGAATAACAACATCCACCTTGAGGTGGTTTCTGGAGTTCATGGTTTGAAGAGAGCCACACAGCACCAGGTGGGCAAGACCCCTTCTTAGGGGTTCAGGATTTCCCTGCAGGTAGCGCCCCCTGCTGTCTGGGAGGACATCGGGGAACTGAAGAGAGAAAGTGGCCATAGGTCCCAGTCATCTCAGGAAACCGTAACTGCTTTCCAGCCCTAGGAGGGTGGCATTCTGCACCCAGTAGTTTCCATGGAGAAAATTCCAGTTCCTGCCATTTTGCAACCCCTTTGACCTAATTCATACTTTATCATTTTAGGCGATTTTGTCATTTGGGTGGGGAGTGGGCCGTATACAGAGCAACTGATGAAATCCCCCATTCTGAATCAGCCTCACTCTGCTGCTTAAAGTTAAGTCAGCGTATATATGACTTGGATGTATGTGCATATGTGTACGTGTGTGTGTGCACATCTGTGTCCATGTGTGTGTATGTATGTGGGGGGGTAAGTGAGAAAACCCCCAGCATGGCCCATGTTTGTTTTTCCTTCAATCTTTATAATTGTGCTGCCTCTGTGTGCGGAGAGTGTTGTGAATTTTTATCCCCGACCTTTGCAGACAAAAAACCATCCTATTATCATATACCTGTCAAAAGAGGGGAAAGAATCAGATGAATATGCTCTGCTTTTTATGTGTAAGAAAGAAAGAAAGAAAGAAAGAAAGAAAGAAAGAAAGAAAGAAAGAAAGAAAGAAAAAGTTATTAGTGTTTTTGTTTGTTTGCTTTAGTCCTGAGATGGAAAATCACCCAACTCCCTCCCGACTCCCTGAAGCTGGTTGGCTCCACAGTGGCCTGGTCCGCTGGCCCTCGCCCCTGCCCGGCACAGCCCAGATTCCCATCTGTGGCCCCGTGTCCTCTCAGAGAGGATCTCCTGACGCCCTCACATGGGCAGTGTGGGGACAGGAGCAGCCTCTCTGAAAGCGAGTCCCAGCTCCTCCATGCCCCCATGGCCAAGGAGACAGAACCTTTCAGATGACGGTTCTCCTCCCCAACTAAATGATACTAAGTAGTAATTTTAAAGCACCATGCCCAGTCCAGAGAATGGCAGCAGAAGAAAACATTTCATATTTGAACACCCTTAACAGCATTTCCCTTGCCCGTTGAGCAAGGGGCTTCACATTTTCATCTCTCCTGGGGTCTCACCTGGCTGGGCTGCTGTCCCTGGCTGGGGGACCCCAACTGGTTTGGCTCAGGAATTTGTGAAAGTATGAACCTCTTGCCACAGCCACGTGAGACAGGATGTGTAATGACAATAAAAATAATCTGAACTTGCCCCTATTAGTGGGTAACAGGAGGCAGGCACTATCCTGAGCAGTTTACATGGGTTATCTCATTTAATACTGTAAAATCACAAAAGAGGTGCCTTGAGTATGCCCATTTTACAGATGAAGACACTGAAGGCCAGAGAGTCACGTAACACGGTCAAGAAGGCATAGTGCCAGTATCCAGAGCCCAGTGTCTTACCTGCCTCATCTGCAAAGCGGACAGAAAAACGGCATTCACTTTACAGGAGTGTTGTTAGAAAGGGATTGAAATTTCTTTGCACAGAGCCAGCTACTTGGTAAGTGTTCCAGGAAATTACGATCATCATCACTATCACTCAAATTATAAAGGCTACTCCCACTCTCCTGGTCCAGTCGCTCCTCCGGCTCACG